>NW_019723311.1:32794-69902 GCF_002891405.2 Cryptotermes secundus
GAATGATGCTAAAACATGACGCTTCCTCAAACCTTCAATTCCTGCTTTCACCAGCGTCACTGCTCTGTCACACCCTTAAATTTTAGTGATTGGCTAATTTTGAAAAATAGGAGTATCTTAATTAGATATTCCTCCACTCCGCTTAAAGCTTACAAGCGTTTAAGGATTTTTGACTCCAACGTATTTCTGTCAGAAAGTGACAAATGCTTAAGTGTCGGTTGGGCCCTAAAAACTTCACTCTTTTTAAGTTATGGCATGTACAAACTGCCAAGTATGAATTTACAAAGGATTTCTTTACCTTATTCTTTAACACAGCTTTCACTAATAAACCTTTGAAGGGTGTCTTCCTGTCTCTTGTTGTAAGCTTGAGAAATCGCTTTCTCTTACATACAAGAATTGACCATGTTTCACTACCCTTGTTCACTGCATTTCATTTTGAACAATTACGCTTTCAAATTTATAAAGTTGATTACCTAAAAAAATTTGCGTAGCAGTGGAACGGTTACAAAAGATCACATAAACAATTTAAATATGAAGCTAGCAGACATTTCAAGAACAAATAAGTGGAATAACTCAAGGATACAATTAATAACATTAACAAAAACATTTAAAAACAAGAGTATAAGAGACATATATATTAGATAAATACGATAAATGATATAAACTCCGTCTCAAGTGCAAACAATTTATTTTGTGTCTTTGATCTTGCTCTCTACACTACATGTTTCGGCCTCAGACGGCCATCATCAGGTGTATAACACTCACATCGCTGTCACACTGCACCCAGTTCAAAATTTAACATCTACAACACTCTCCCTGTCATTATCAACTTCTACTTCGTTGATAGCTGTCCACCCGTAGATTACTTCACACACGTTAATTTTGAGTTTATTGTAATAGCACCATAATAAAATCTTTAGTTCTAATTTTAAACCTTTAAATTCTTGTCCAAATTTTAAAATTTTAAAATTGTTAGGGTTATTCGCCCTGTGTTTGAAGTGCTGCAGCGGCTAGTTCTTGTTTCCACACTGTATACGTGAGCACACGTAGTAAAGAATAGCAGCGGCACGCACACAGAAAGACTACACAGGATAACACCTATACAGTGTGGAAACAAGAACTAGCCGCTGCAGCACTTCAAACACAGGGCGAATAACCCTAACAATTTTAAAATTTTAAAATTTGGACAAGAATTTAAAGGTTTAAAATTAGAACTAAAGATTTTATTATGGTGCTATTACAATAAACTCAAAATTAACGTGTGTGAAGTAATCTACGGGTGGACAGCTATCAACGAAGTAGAAGTTGATAATGACAGGGAGAGTGTTTTAGATGTTAAATTTTGAACTGGGTGCAGTGTGACAGCGACGTGAGTGTTATACACCTGATGATGGCCGTCTGAGGCCGAAACATGTAGTGTAGGGAGCAAGATCAAAGACACAAAATATATTGTTTGCACTTGAGACGGAGTTTATATCATTTATCATATGGAGTGCAACAGGATGCTTAAATATAATATTAGATAAATACATTTAAGAAGAGTGACCAACCAAGAATGTATTTGGCAAAGGATGAGAATATGCCGGCAGGGTCCCACAGTGTTTTGAATAAGTGGAAGAATTACTTCTGTCAGCAACTGAATACACATGGGCTTCATTATTTAAAGTGAAGTAAAAAGTAAAACTATCCCTGTAACAGGCCGTGAAGGCCCATAGGGTTGTGAGACGTTGAGGGCCCTACATTATCTAGACAATTGGCTCATAGATGGCAGTAAGGTTTTCAGCCTTACACACTGGCTGCACTTTACTCCCCAGGAAAATTATTTAATTAATTCCTGGTACTCATTTCTGTTAGAAGCTGAGTTGACCCCAGGGCCATAGTGTGGCTGGAAGGATTAGGTCAATTAAAAGAAATCCAATCGGGACTTGAACCCTTGACCTTCCAACTTGTAGCATAATGCCTCAACCAACTATGCTACCGCGTGCCCCCTTCATTATTTAAAGCAGACTGAAATACATACAATTTTAACTGTTACTATCTTAGCCCAACTCTGAAGTTGAGGTTAAGATGGAATGTTGAAGAGGAATAGGCCTAAACTGCCAAGTATCATAAAATTGTGACAGAATTGATCCAGGAAAGAGGTGAAACAGAGTCGGGATAGTGCAGTTGGTATAGCAACTGGCTATAAGCTGGATGACTGAAGGGTCAGAGTTCAAGTCCTGGTACAGTCAAGAATTTTTTTTCCTCTCTGTCCTCCAGACTTGCTCTGGGGCCCACCCAACCTCCTATCCAATAGGTACCAGGAACTCTTTCCCTTGGGGTAAAGCAGCCAAGGCATGAAGCTGACCACTCACCTCCAACTAGTGCAGAGGTCAAGAAAATGTAGATCTATGCATCCACTCCTCTATATGTCTTCATGGCATAATGTTTAATTGGTTAAGCACAGGGACTTTATCTTAAGAGATGAAACATTATATTATGAGATCCTTTAACTTAATAATTCTATTTGGAATAAGGACACCTTGTCAAAGTAGTAGAAGGAATCTGTTCTTGTAGCTCTTTACAAAAGAGGTCATAAGGCTGGTTGTAGTAATCACAGAGGATTATCACATTATAAAATACATATAAAGCATTATCCAGCATCCATTTCTCAGGTTTACCTCCAAATGTGGATGAAATTATTCAAGATCATCAGTGTAAATTTCAACTAGATGACTACTGATCGAAATTGCATTTGCAATCTCTCTCCCTCACTCCCTTACTCATGCACGCGCATACACACACACGTACGTATACACACACACACACAAAATTTGTTGAAAGCAGATGCTTTAAAAAAATGAAAGTGAATTATACAGCCAGTTTCTGGCATTTCAGATATAATTTAATTGTGCTGGAAATTTTTAAATCTTGTCATATAATTCATGTATTAACTATCCTCTTCATACAAATGTTCATTTCTTCATCTCAAAATTCTTCTTTTCTAGTTAAATTTTGTTTGAAAAGAAACAGATAATCAAGATATTTCATGGAGGTTTTGAAAATGTACACATCATCCCTTCTAAATATGACCCACCAGTCAGTTCTCAGTCACAAAATGTAACTGCTATCACATAACGTATCAAATTATATTTATGTGAGAACAAGCAATAGTAAGTATGTAAATGTAGAAGTTTTAATGACAGCCCACTCCTTAAAACAGTTACAGAATACATTATTAGACTAGACTGAAAAGTGTCTACTTATCTCCAGCTGTCTATGAACTACATAAAATATTTATGGTTATTATTAATATCTACATTACAACATTTAATTTCTAATAAATTCTTTTTAATATTCTTTAGAAATGTTCATATATATTATTTTGTACCCCAGTCTTATTTTCCCTAATATAATTTTCGTTAGTCATGTGACTGGGTATGTTTCTCTGTGCTGCTGTCTACAAATCATACACTAGCATACTTCATGATATATAAGGAAAAATAATTTTGGTCCCTGGTTAATGTACTATAACTGTACTGCATTATACCATTCATTTGGTATGTTTTCAGTGACCAGTATAATAAATCTGTTTTTAGCAAACCCTCCCTTCATCATATGTATTCCACATTTCATGTATGCTGTAGTGTAATGTGCTCTCGGGTAATTTACTTGTTGACTTTTATTGAAGAACTTCACTGAACTTTCTTGATTCAGTTTGATATGAAGATTTATAGTGTAAGAAAATGAAATGAACATGTCTCAGTTACATGTTCTGTTACACCAACTGCAGTGAACTCTTCACTTTCAGAAGGATGAGATATTCTCATGAAGAAACAAGTTAGTGACAGTAACGAGGTCATGTTCAGAATTACCTGAATTAATAAATCAACTTACATTTAAAACTAATTATTTATTCTACTTTTACAATCCTTGATAACAGTGTATGGTTTATATCCAAATTCAGTATCTTATCTTTTTGAAATTTTATGACTAGACAGCATTTTAAATACATTACAAATATTTATGTGAACATTAACTTCAAATGCACTACATATGCATCAACAGCAGGAAATGCATATATGGTGCAGTGTGTCAGTAGAAGCAAATTAATGCTGAGGCCAAGGTACAACACTATACATTTTTTAAAAACGTACACTTGCTCCTCAACATATGAATGCTCAATGTACAAACATCCATATTTATAAATGGTATAAGAACTGTTTATATTAATTTGTTTATTTTTCTGTGGATGTGTACTCTTTAATATCCAATTCTAAGGTAACTATATAAAATACTGTAGGTTAAATAGGCTTTGTTACTCAACTAATTCTAATTACATTATTTCTTTTTGGGGAAAACATATAGTTTGACTTAAGAATGGGTTGAATTAGGAACAGGGCTTTGGAACACACCCTGTTTTTAAGTAAAGGCTCAAGAAAACTGCTGTAGTTCTAATCTTATGGAAAAACAATATATAGGTTTCACAGGTAATTACTGTGCTTTGCCATTGACATGCTTATACTGTAGTATAATGTGCTGGTACAAATGCTTGGGTTAGATTTGGGGTCCCACATGATTGTTAATATTCAGAGCAACAGCAGAAATTCTCCATTTCCTTGATTTCAGTAGTCAGCAAAAGTAAAGAATTCTCACAGGATTGAGTAGAAAATGTAATACTGAAGTGTGTGAAACAATAAAAAAATTCAATATTATATTTAAGCATCCTGTTGCACTATACACTTCTATATGTAATAATACAAATGCCATCGTGAATGCAACAATTTATTTGGTTGTAGTTCTTTGTCGTTTCTTCCTCTACGCTACATGTTTTGGCCGTAACTGACCATCATCAGGTGTATTTTTCACTGCATAGCTGTCACACTGCACACAATCCAAAATCTAAAACACCAGCCTGTCAGTTTTGTTTAAAATCTCACCAACATATGCTCGTCAATTTGATTTTAGAATTCCAGTTTAAAATTAAAATTTTTTTAATTTAAATTTCAAAATTTAAAGTTTTAAATCACAGGGATACCTGCTCTGTGTCTACATGTGCTGCAGCGGCTATTTCTTATTTCCAGCACCACTCATGTATTATCTGTAATACACAAATATTTGTATTACTATCCTATGTTCCTATGTTATTCTTATATGTTTCATACTGTTGTGTGTACTTACTCTGTGCAGGCTCCCTGTGTGTGTCGCTGCTCATCTTTAATACTTTTGCTGTCTGGTGTGTTGTGTGCTGTTTTTTTATCTTGCTGAGTGTAGGTGAGGAAGGGGTTGTGGGGAGGGGGGGGTACCATTAATCTGTATAGATCTCGTATATTGTTTGAAATATGGGATTGTGTGTTTCTATGTGTGTGTCATTCATGTGTAGGCCTTTCTTACTTACTTTATATATATGGTATTTCTCCAGTGTATTCAAATGTCTACCCTTCTTTCCCGTTGTTACAACTTCCATTATGTCTGTTATTGTTCCGTATGAATGTCCCGTATTTTGTATGTGATTTGAGTATCCGGAATTGCTATTATTATTTCTAATATCATGTATATGTTCCTTATATCTGGTGTTAAATGTTCGGCCCGTTTGTCCAATATACTTCAACGGGCAATCCACACATTTCATTTGGTATATGCCACTTTTATTGTATTTATCCAATTGTGGTTTATGTTTGAGTATATTTTCAGTTGTGTTCCATGTGTGAAATGCTACTTTTATCCATGTGTCTTTGAAAGTTTCGTTATTTTCCATACTTCTTTTGTACTATATGTAAATATGGCCCATTTTCTTTTTTGGTGTTGTTCATCGTCATGTGTGTTTGATTTCTGTTTTCGTCTTGTCTGCTTTGATCTGTTAATTATGTTTGTGTAATATCCATTGTTATGTAGTATGTTTTTAATGGTGTTCTGTTCTAAGTAAAGGCCTCAAATATAAGCTACATCATAAGAATGAAAAATGGATTGAGACATTAGCCCTAGAAACAGAAACAGCAATAAATAACCTAGAAATAACAGAACAAAATTATTATAGATATCTAATTGCGAAGAAATTAAAAGATATACACAAGAATAATAATGAAAGGAATGAAAATAAGAAAGATAACAAAGATAAGAGAGAATGGAAACAAATAATGAATATAAAAAATAAAATTGATGAGAATAAACTCATTATAACTAAAGCAGATAAAGGAAAAACAGTAGTAATACTAACACAAGAGGAATATAAACAGAAAATAAATAATTACTATAGGATTCTGACGATGGTGTATAACACACAGAGATATTGGGTTTTCGGACTTTATCCATCATCCTGGTTTTTAAGATAACTAATAAAAACATGATGTTTCGGAAACTGGATCTGTTTCCATCCTCAGGTGAGGGAAAACACCTATTCTGTTGGGTCCCTCAGAAAGAGCTAGCTAGATCCAGTTTCCAAAACGTCGTGTTTTTATTAGTTATCTTAAAACCAGGATGGTGGATAAAGTCCAAAAACCCAATATCTCTGTGAAAAAATAAATAACTTCATACAATAACCAATTTATAAAAATTGGTAAAAATCTGACCCAACAATACCAAAGGGCAGTAAAACAAACACTGAAACAGTATAATAATATCATACAAAATAATAAGTGGAAATACACAGACATGAAGCCTACATGCCACAATAAAATTACATAAACCTAACACATCCATTAGACCAATAATAAACTGGAAGAACGCCCCAGCTTACAAAATAGCAAGAAAATTAGCAAAAGTATTGCATAGTCATCTAAAATTACCAAACACATTCAATGCCCAAAACTCCTCCCACTTAATGACAGATTTACAAACTATTAAACTTAATGACAATATGCGACTATGTTCCTTTGACATAGAGAACATGTACACAAACATATCGAAAACAAATACCATAGATATAATAAACTCTATATTAGAAAAAGACCAAGAAATAGATAAAGAAAGCCACAAGGAAATAATACATATATTAAAGACAGTGTTTGAACAAAATTATTTCCAAAGTAACCAAGAATACTACAAACAAACAGATGGACTAGCTATGGGAGCCCCAACATCAGCAATAATAGCAGAAACATATATACAATATATGGAACATACACAAATGTATCCCATTCTAGTAAAACAACAAATAGTGGCTTACTTTAGATATGTTGATGACATATTAATAATATACAATATAGTATGATGAAAAGATAACGAGCATGGAACATACTTTCAAAAAAATTAACGAATTGCAACCAACTATAAACTTCACCAATGAGAAAGAACAACGAGAATCTATTAATTTTCTAGATATAACAATACATCGTAAGGAAGATAGGTTGCAATTTGCAATATATAGGAAACCCACACAAACTGACATCATACTACCTAACATAATACCTATCCATTCGAGCACAAATTGTCAGGTATTAATTATCTAATAAATAGACTCTGCACATACCCAATAACAGAAAAAGAAAAACAGATAGAGAAGAACACCATTAAAAACATACTACATAACAACGGATATGATACAAACATAATTAACAATTCAAATCAGACAAGGCAAAAACAGAAATCAAACATACATGACGACGAACAACACCAAAAAAGAAAATGGGCCATATTTACATATGGTACAAAAGAAGTATAGAAAATAACGAAACTTTTCAAAGACACACGGAACACAACTGAAAATATACTCAAACATAAACCACAATTGGATAAATACAATAAAAGTAGCATATACCAAATGAAATGTGTGGATTGCCCATTGAAGTACATCGGACAAATGGGCCAAACATTTAACACCAGATATAAGGAACATATACATGATATTAGAAATAATAATAGCAATTCCAGATACTCAAATCACATACAAAATACGGGACATTCATACGGAACAATAACAGACATAATGGAAGTTGTAACAATGGGAAAGAAGGGTAGACATTTGAATACACTGGAGAAATACCATATATATAAAGTAAGTAAGAAAGGCCTACACATGAATGACACACACATAGAAACACACAATCCCATATTTCAAACAATATACGAGATCTATACAGATTAATGGTACCCCCCTCCCCACAACCCCTTCCTCTCCTACACTCAGCAACATAAAAAAACAGCACACAACACACCAGATGGCAAAAGTATTAAAGATGAGCAGTGACACACACAGGGAACCTGCACAGAGTAAGTACACACAACAGTATGAAACATATAAGAATAACATAGGAACATAGGACAGTAATACGAATATTTGTGTATTACAGATAATACATGAGTGGTGCTGGAAACAAGAAATAGCCGCTGCAGCACATGTAGACACAGAGCAGGTATCCCTGTGATTTAAAACTTTAAATTTTGAATTTTAAATTAAAAAATTTTAAATTTTAAACTGGAATTCTAAAATCAAATTGACGAGCATATGTTGGTGAGATTTTAAACAAAACTGACAGGCTGGTGTTTTAGATTTTGGATTGTGTGCAGTGTGACAGCTATGCAGTGAAAAATACACCTGATGATGGTCAGTTACGGCCAAAACATGTAGTGTAGAGGAAGAAACGACAAAGAACTACAACCAAATAAATTGTTGCATTCACAACGGCATTTGTATTATTACATATAAAAAAATCAAACTTATCAATACCATTACAAATAGATTTTAATTTTGTGTGGAGAAGAAAATATGATTATCAAGTTGGTTATATGAGGCATTCAAAGCAATTTCTGTATAAGCTCAAAGAAGTGAAAGCTTTACTACTGAAGGAACTGGATGTATCCTTACAGTGATTCTTAAAATAATGAGAGCTTCAAATTTTAAGCACTCATTTTCCTACAAAATATTTCTTTCATAGATGTATTCATAAACGTTTTCATGCCCCTGAAGCTTATAAACGTGAAATGAGAACTTGAAAGGTATCAGAAACAGCTACCCCAATATGCAGTTTATTATTATCATTATCACTATTACGAGCACAACCTCCGACAACAGTGTAACCTTCCTGTGACTATCACATGACTTCTAGAATTAAATACAGTATGCCTCTTTTTTCTCTCACTGATTCACATCCTAACAATATGACTGCATTTGAAACCATTCTGCTCAAGGTAAACTCATATATATTCCTTCATAATAAAACAAAAAAAAAGTAGGTTCCTTTGAAACTTCAGTTCAGGTTATTCAGTGTTTAGGAGGAGGACCTTATGGTTAAGAGACTGCAACAAGAGAAGAGCAAGTTGTATAAACTGTTATGTAATAACAGCATAGGTGATGCAAGGTTTTTGAGTCAGGTTTTAAGTAACAATATTTTCATATTTCTTTAAACTGAATAAAAATACTGATCCAAGTAAATCTTAATGTAAATCCTAAAATCAAATTACAGTTAGGAAGAACATTTCATTTGACTGACTTATTTAAAGCTGTTTCTAGATTTGCAATAAGGAGTACATAATGTCTTGTGTATTTAGATGTATTTAGATTGTCAACTTAATTGGGAAAAACAATCTGAAAAATTATTAAAGAAACTGAATACAGTGTCTTTTATGCTCAGGAAGTTGCAATCCCTTGTCAGTGAACAAGCTCTTCGAATGGTCTATTTTTCTTATCAGTCTCAGCTTGAATATAGTATTATATTCTGGGGATCTTCTCCAGTTATGAAAAGTTTATTTGTTGCCCAAAAAAGAGTGATTAGGGTTATGCTGAGATTGATTCCTGGAAACTCGTGTAGAGTAGGTTTTAAGAAGTTGGGTATTTTGATGGTTCCTAGCATATATATCTATTCTATATTGATGTTTGTTGTTAGAAATCACAATTTATTTTCAAACCAACAATAATATTCATCATATGAACACTAGACAGTTTGGAAAGCTACATGTGTCATCAGTGAGATTACCTTCAATCCAGAGAGGCGTGTTATATTCATCCATTATGGTTTATAATAATCTTCCTCAAAATATACAAAGGTTGAGTGATAATGTGAAGATTTTTAAATGCACACTGAAAAGTTTCCTCACAACAAATGCTTTTTATTCAATAGATGAATATATTTCTGCTAAGCATGTATAACATTTAATAACATTATTCCTTGTAATTTTGTTTATGAATGAAAATGTAAATTATGCTTATTTGGTGCTTTTGGTTGTGTGTGGTTGTTTGCTGTTGACACGATTGTATTTCTGCAGTCAAGTCTTATTTTGACGAGTTCAATATCCGGTCCGATTTGGACAACGGATCAGTGAATTTATGAATTATGTATGTATGTATTATGACCATGATTTTACAGAAATTTTCAGGAAGTACTGAACTTCTTAGAATGTGCAACACCTATCACCATGTTGAATTTTTAATTGTTTCACTGCTGAATGTGACATGTTCAGGGTTACTCTAGTAAAAGAAAAATGATTCATAGAGTACAGAATGGAATCAGAGAGAAGTGTTGTCTTAACTACTGACAATCTGAAGAAATTAAGTGTGTATGTGTAGGATAGATATATATTGCATATACTATATAAAATCTCGTTTTTCTTTAGCAGTACTGACCATAGCTGAACTTGATGAAGTACAGCTGGGGCAGGGGTGAAGTAACTACAACATCCACCCAGGGTATATGAAGCAAAAAGATGATAATATTTAATGAACAGTGTTACATTTATTTTAATTTTAATACATGAAAAGTCAAATTTTGACTCAAAATGCCACCAAAGGTACTGCTGCCTAACCGATCTTTCACTTGCACATTTATAAGTCATCAACAAAACAGGCCAGATGACTGCAAGTTAGCAGGAGGTTTAAGTCTAAATTCTAACTGTGTACAAAGAATATAGTCCAGAAATTTCTGACATCCATTTCCTTGTTGTGACCAAACTGTCTGTCTGATATCACTCCATACTTCCTGTATGTGTGTTGTGTACACATGTATGTCATAGACAATATTATTGAGTTTTGTCTAATAAGAATCAGATGAACTGTTTTGGATTAATATTCATTTTAATAGAAAAACATAACTGATGTAAAGAACTATAATTCTGCCTTTATATGGTTAACAGTCCAGATCTCCCTGAATAATGCTACATTAAGAAGTACAGTTTTCTCTTGGTTTATAATTTATATAGATCAAACATTTCACTGGAAAGGCCACAAAATGATGGATATGGACTGCAAAAGACAATCAATCCAAACACCTTTTTGCAGGTTGATGAATGGCAGTATAAATACTCCAACAAGAACTAAGTAGCATATAGTGTATATGTGTAAGAGACAGTCACTTAAGTAAGACAACTCTTGCTTCAAGAAGCATGTAAAAGGTATCTTAAATATACTGTGATACGTACTACAGTTAACTGAAATTAAAATTCAAGTACTTACAGCAAACATAGCTACAAGAAATACTGCAATTACATTTGTTTCACAAGATATCTACAGATATAATTATCAATCAAACTTTCCAGATCTTTTAACCAGTAACAGATTGTGTAAAATATAAAATGATGCATTCTACAACTGGTTAAACAAATTACAGTGTAAATACAACCTTAATACTAGCTATAATGAGTTCATTACTGAGTTAACACAGTAAACATATTCTCAAAACATATTTAAATTACACATTTCAGTAAAAGTTGTTCTGTTCTTTATAGGCTACCCTCCTTTCTTAAGAAAAGTTGGATTATGAAACCTCCATAATGTCTCTGCAAATGTCAGGATCTCCCCATTTGAACTTGTGAACCAGCTGTGACCAACTTTAATGAAATTTGTTATGAACTATATGCCATTAAAGACCACTGAACCACATCCATTTTTCATCTCCTACAACTAGCAGTTGCAGCATGGTGGATGAATGGCATTCCAAACACACACTGGCAAGCAAGTTTGATGGCAATAACTAAAAAATCACTAGAGACAGGAATTGGGAAACTGATATGGAGATAGATCATAAATATAATTACAGATTCTTTATGAGACATTGTTTATAAGACAATAAATATAACCACTGGTATGGCGTGGAATTTTGAGGTTATGTCTGACAAATTTAATGTGGGCAGAACTGTACTTAAGTAATGCTCTGCTCTCAAGAAGATGTGTAGCTAACAGCACTAGATTTGTAGAACTGGACGTATGCAACATGAAAGTTGGTTTTATGTACTCTACTCAGAACAGCTTCTTTAATAAATATGAGCATTACAGAAGTAAAATTTAATAATGATTTTTTTTTTATCCAGCAGGGAAGGCCAACTTGCGGATGAGCATAAGACCGAATGTATAAAAAAGAATGAAAGAAGTAAAGAATGCTCAGTTTGGTGGCTCATGCATAGCATACCTGTTCCATTTTGAAGGCCTAGGGTCAGACTCACCTCAAGCAATTTTATTTTCTAGTTCTTACTTGTCTCTCTAAAAATTGTAAAGAATGGTATTGTCTCAAGCTGCCAATAGGGTGTACTAACATTTTTCATCATAACTGACAAATATTTAATTTAACAATTTTCTGTTTTCCCACATGTATAATTCTTATATGCGCAATGTACTGGAATATCTAGAAATTGTAAGCATTCTTGCATAAACTTTCAGATATTTTCATTGTCTTCCATAACAAATGTTATGTAACTAACCAACGGGGAGTACAGTCCTTGAGAAGCTAATAGTCTCTTAGCTGTTTCGTAATTATATTCAAATTTTCAGCTGTTATAAACAGTACACACTGTGTTCAGAGCCTGTTTACTAATATAAATGACTCTGTTCATGAGCTGTAATCACTTTAATGATGAGTGTCAACGAGATTGCCTTAGAGGATTCTCTTATCTAAAGTATATTCTGTATTACCTTTTCCAGCATTTATTTGTAATTATTTCATCTTTGTACAGACTGACTAGAATAAAGAATAAAACCAGCAGATCCATGTTATTCAAAAAGTATGTAACACTGTCTACAAGTTGAGGCACATGCCGAACAATGGTCTGTTTAAGACGTAGTTCTGACAGAATTTCTATCCAGTAAATGACAGCACATATGTTGCTCATGGATACAAGTTGCTATGTTGGTTGGTTCTTTGAAAAGCTTAATGTAGACCGAAGTTTCTTACGGACTCTGGGGGAGGTCCACTTATTGGCTATACCAAGCAATGGGCGAATTTCATTGGGAGAAACTCCCTCATCAACGTCATCTGCTTCTGTCTTGATCTCCATTTTCTAATTAAAGGGAAGAAGCAATAGTTAATATTAATAATAAATGCAGTGTTATTCAAAAATACTTCTTTACCAAGATGCAATATGACAGATTTTAGACTGTTACAGGATCTCCTGATATGTATTTTGTCCAATGATCTAATCATGAATCAGTATGCATTATGCCCTCATGTCTTTATATTAAAAGTACTATCATTTAAAATTCCAACATCAGGTTAGGATTTATAAGTAATGGTGAGGTCACTTTGGGTAGGCAAAATTATAAAATATCAACCATACTTTATTTTTATTCATTTGTAATATACCTAATATAGTTCTCATCCACTGCCAGAGGAACAGACACATTATCACAGCTCTTATCAATCACCAGTAACACCTCTTTTTACACACAATCTTTATTATCCAAGAGTGCTTTAATTAAATGGACTAGCTAACTACATTTCTACTAAGACTGATGATGATGATGTTGATATTATATTATATTTAAGCATCCTGTTTGCACTCACACAATATATATATGAGACAAACTCCATCTTAAGTGCAACAATTTAATTGTAGTTCTTTCTTCTTCCCTTCCTCCACACTACATGTTTTGGCCCTAAATGGCCATCATCAGGTGTGTATTCTTACGTAGCTGCTACACTGCCCATAGTTTAAAATTTAAAATCACCAGTCTTTCCAATTGTATGTATGTATAAAATCTTTGTTAACCTACACGCGTGAATTTGATTTCTAAAATTGGCACTTTTTTAAAACTTCAATTCAAATTAAAATGTCTACAAATTTTCTGTATAACAGAAACATAATATAACATAACATAAGATAGTAATACAAATATTTGTATATTACAGACAATACCTGAACAGCGATAAAACAAGAAGTGGCCGCTGCAGCACTATAGACATAGGGCGTGTACCCTGAGAAAATTTTAATTTTTAAAAATTTGGAAAAAGAAAAAGAACAGAAAATTTGTAGACTACGGGCAGTGTAGCAGCTATGTAAGAATACACACCTGATGATGGCCATTTAGGGCTGAAACATGTAGTGTGGAGGAAGGGAAGAAGAAAGAACTACAATTAAATTGTTGCACTTAAGACGGAGTTTGTCTCATATATATGATGTTGATGTTGAGCATGTTTAGTGGTGCAGCAGTGTCTTTGCCATCATTACCAAGAAGAAAGGATAGAGCTGGAAAGAAACTGCAAGACAAGGATCACTTACTTACTCATGGAGCTGAGCCCTTCTGGAGGAGCCGCCAATTCTGCAGTTACTCAAGAATTTTCCAGCATTTTATGGAACACGAAGGTTCATTACCATGTTTACAAGAGCCCTCCACTGGTCCCTATCCTGAGCCATACCAGTCCAATCCATACCATCCCATCCTATTTCTCTAAGATCCATTTTAATATTGTCCACCCACCTATGCCTTGGTCTTTCCAGTGGTCTCATTCCTTCTGCCTTTTCCACCAATATCCTATACACATTCCTCGTCTCCCCCATTTGTGTTACATGCCCTGCCCACCCCATCCTTGACTTGATCATTTTAATTATACTTGGAGAAGAGTACAATTTATGAAGCTCCTTATTATGCAGTTTTCTCCAACTTCCTGTCACTTCATCTCTCTTCAGTCCAAATATTCTCATCAACACCCTGTCCTCAAACACCCTTAGACTATGTTCCTCCCTTAATGTCAGAGACCAAGTTTCACACCCATACAGAACCACAGGCAAAATTATAGTTTCGTATATTCTAATTTTTATGTTTTTGGACAGCAGATGAGAAGACAAAAGGTTCTGGACCGAATGGTAGCAAGCATTACCCTGAGTTCAATCTCCTCTTAATTTCTTTCTGAATCAGGTTTTGATCTGTTATTGTTGTTCCTAAATATCTGAACTGTGCCACATTTTCAAAACATCTGTTTCCTATCTTTATGTCATGATTTTGCCCTGCATTTTGGTGACGAGACAGTAACATATACTTAGTTTAATCTGTGTTTACTTCTAGACCAACCTCTTTACTTGCGTCAATTAAAGTTTGTGCGTTTTTCTTTATGGTATCTACATTATCACCCAGTAGATTCACATCATTGGCGTAGACCAACAGCTGATGTGTCCCATTTAATTTCAGTCCCACCTGGTTTCCCTGGACCTTCCTAATTGCATATTCTATGGCAAAGTTGAAAAGGAGTGGCAATAAAGCATCTCCTTGTTTTAGACCATTCTGGATAGGAAATTTATCAGACAAATATTTACCTTCACGGACTTTACTACACGTTTCGCTTAAACACATTTTAATCAACCTAACTAGTTTCATGGGTATTCCAAACTCTATTAGAATATTGTACAATACTTCCCTCCTAACTGAATCATACGCTTTCTTGACGTCTATGAACAGCTGACATGGATTATGGGGACAAAGAAAAAAGATAAGGGATTTGTATCCATAAACTCTCATAAAATGAGAAGATTACAATATTAAATTTAAAGTGAAGGTAAAACTTACAACAACGGCTGCTACGATCAAATTTCAAGGAAATTAATAAAGGCTTTGAAGCCTCTACATTTTACCTAACTTTTCTAACAATGAGAAATCTCTATTCTAATACATTAGTATGTAAATGTATGGTTAAACTCGATGAGATTGTTCTGCTGCAAATAATGATTCCTAGGATGCAATACCATATTGAGGTGGATAGAACTGCTGCTTTGTATTTAGGGGGTCTCAAGTTAAAATCCAAGTATGAGGACTAGCTATACTGACTGAGAATTTTTGTGCTTTTCCTCAGTCCCACCAGGAAAATGCTGGGACTTTACTTGATATTATGTCATGGCCACTTCCTTTCACTTCCAATTCATTATTCGCTATCATCCTAGCATTCAACACTATACATTCTGAAGTGTGACAGCATTGTTAAATAAATTGTACATAAAGTAAAGTTATCCATGGAACAAGTTCGGTAACATGCTGCTCTGGACTTAAAAGAATATAATTTAGTTCAAGGCTTAAAGGGAAAAATGAGTATTTAATTTGCAAGACCTAATTTTTACTGCAACCCTCATTTGTAGGAAGCTGATTAAATTAGCAGTAGCACAATATTATTATTATTATTATTATTATTATTGTTGTTGTTGTTGTCATCGTTATTATTATTATTATTATTACTAAATGTTGGAAAGCATAGTCAAACCTGGACAATGAGACGTAGGAGTAAATGTTGTGTTTCCAATGCTGATGAGATCTCTTTCAATCTCTTCTTCTGCTTTGTTAACTCCTCAGATACATAATCATCTGAACTGTCCAGCACAATTTCAAGCCCTGCAATACAAGCAACTGATGGTTCATATGCTATAGCTGCATAACAATATGTACATAATCAGACCATAATATCTCACCAGAACAGCTGTCGGTATTACAATTTTATACAATACATTTGCCTGTTATTTATTGTGAATACATATCTATTATTGCAAAGTTATTCACATTGCAAATATCACACAGCAAAGTCATGAATTTTATTTTCTTAACTCTATTGCTGCAATATCTGACTGAAATCAAGCAAGCATCCATAACTGGCTCCATCACGACAAGGAGCCCACCCACATGTTCCTGAAAACCACAGAGTTTGTAACTAACAACAACATGGTTATCTTTCTCCATCCTCCTTACTCACCCGACTTAGCTCCCTGTTATTTCTTTTTGTTTCTAAAATTGAAAATGAAACTGAAGGGACAACGTTTTGAAACAGTGTCTGACATCCAAAGGGTATCGCAAGAGGTACTCAACAGCATTAAGGAAAATGACTTCCACGTTGCTTTTGAAGCATGAAAAAAAGGTTGGGATAGCTGTATACGTTCGCAAGGAGACTATTTTGAAGGATATGGCAGCCAAAGTTGAGTCAGTTAAGCCAGCATTTCTTTTTGACCTAATCCAGGAAATTTCTATACACCTTGTACCAGTTATATTTATGATCCATTCTTCAGAAAATCTGTAAAGTTTGATCAGAGTTTCTTGTAAAGTGTACTTTATGCTGGAGCAATACAAATGAAATTAAATGTGTCAGGACATTTGCCGTGAACATTCCAATATAAAATTCCACAAAAATATGTGTACTAGATTTGGAGACTGAACATGCAGCCAGGTGGACTTCTCACTTACTTTGGGGCAAATAATGCATGATAGTTATTTCCCTATGGAGAATATGGAACTATCAACAACATAATATTTATTTTTTGGGCAGCAGACTACGTACCATCATCTGAGAAGGGATTCCAGAACCACTTCCTCAGTAACGTATCCAGGAAGCCAAGCTTGCACTTTGTATCATTAGGAAACTCAATGAGTTCCATCTTATCAACTTTTTCAAGTAGGAACTGTGGCAGCTTGCGTTCCAATTCAGTATGCAACACAACCTGCAGAGTAAGAGGTGGCTTAGTCCCATTTTCACATTCTTAAGAATATGAGCCCTGAAGGTGACAAATTCTCATTCCTTACCTGCATGGCAAGTCTCTTGAGCTGAGCATTTCTTCTCACTGACTCTATGTCTCCAACAGCCAAACCAATGAGGAGGTTCATGAGAAGAATTGGCATAAACACCATGAAAAGTCCAAGGATAAGAAAAGCAGGAATGGGATATGGCAGTTTCTTCTCTTTACTTTCATTCTCATCATAATATGGTTGTACATATGTGCCAAGGAAATCTATCTCACCAAGCATCATGGAAAATGTTCGTATAAGTGAGATGGGCACATTGCTGAATGACAAGTGGCCTCCCTGGGTAAGAAAGTATGACTTGAATGAGTTATAGGATACACTTCAGGTTGATTGAGCCATGTAAAGAATGCCATAGTTCTATCAGGCCTGTACATGACACAAAGTCCTAATACTAAATTTTCAGCGAAAACATACATTTTAACAATAGATAACTACATTACTACTACAAGATAATGATAAATTTTTAAAAACAGTGTTAATACTAAGAGCCAGATTCACTCTAAAGTTGGGATAATACCTTTCCACAGTTCATAACTAACATGAAATTTAAGATCTAAAAGTTTGTGACAATGGTATGTTGCTACAAGGGTCGTACTGAAAGTCATGAGCAACAACTTTTTGTAAAGTAATATGCTTTATTATTGACAAACCAAATACACCATCTCAATCTACAGACCTTTCTTTATTTTTCCACATAATCGCCACTTCTTTGTACACATTTCTCCCAGTGTTCTGGGAGTTTGAAAAATTCCATTCCAGCCGTCCAAAGACACTGACGCACTGCTTTCTGAATTGCCTCCCTTGTCTCAATACATTGTCCACGCAGCTGATCCTTCACAAATCCGAAAAGGTGGTAGTTGGAGGGTGCCAGATTAGGGCTGTGGGAGGGGTGTGGAAGAACTTCCCACCCCATCTTTGCACTTGCTTCCAATGTGAGGCGAGCAGTGTGGGGGCGAGCGTTGTCATGCAGGATGATGATGTTTTGTCCCGGACGGTGATCGCGCAATGCACGACGGAGCTTGTGCAGCATCTGGACATAGCGAGCAGCATTGATGGTTTGCCCAGATTGCAGGTATTCGGCCACAACAAACCCCTCTGCACCCAAGAAGACTGTGCCCATCACCTTCACAGCTGATGGCACTGTCTTTGCCTTCTTTTTTGATGGAGAATGCAAATGGTGCCATTCCATACTCTGCAGTTTTGTTTCAGGCTCGAAATGGTGAAACCAGCTTTCGTCACCTGTCACAATACAGAGCAAAAAATCATCGCCTTTGTGTCAATATCTCTGCAGTAGTTCTGAGGTGATGGCTTTTCACTGACCTTTGTGGTCTTCGGTCAATAACGACGGGACCTAATGAGCACAAACTTTCCTATAGCCCAAGCTTTCAATCATCTCCTGTACTGCACTGTGCCCTATTTCAAGTTTTCGGGCTATTGTGTCCACAGTCACACACCTGTCATCTTGAATGATCTCATCCACGCTTTCCTTGTTGTGTTCAGTTGAGGCTGTTTGAGGACGACCGCTCCGAGGCTCATCTTCGATGCTGGTGTTCCCATCTTTAAAATATTTCACCCATCTTCAAACACTGCTCACACCCATGCACACACTTCCATAAGCACGCTGAAATCTCTGGTGAATTTCTGCAGCAGGGATTTCCTCTTTCACAAGAAATTCGATGACAGCACGCTGGCGAAACAACATATCGCTGTCGACCATTTTGTCAGGAGCGATACTGGTCACGTGATGCAAGCTATTGACGTCACAAGACACTCAAGGTTAACACAACAGCCGGTTCCACCTACCACCGTACTCCCTTTCATCTGCTGTTCCCAGGTTGCATGCAAAAAAAAGTTGCTCATGCCTTTTGGTACGACCTATGTACAGGTATCATGTTTTTGGACATTATCCATCATCTTGTCTATTTTTTAAAAACCGTCCTGTTTCTTTTTTAAAAGCATGATGTTTCAGAGACTGGATTCTGTCCCCGCCCTCAGGTGAAACCTACTCAGTAGGATTCCAACATACCCAATGACTTAGATAATTAACAGAACCCAGAACTAGCATGGATGAGGATGAAATGACGAAGTTCTCTGCTACTGCCAGGAACAGAAACCTTGGGATCCACCCACAGCCAGTCATTTTGCTGAGTTAAAAAAGAGTGGAAATGAATTTCTGAAGTCTATAATCACTCATCTACCATGGATATTCTAAGAACTATATTTTTCCATTGAATTATGGAAATGTCCTGATATCAAACTGATTTTTCAAATATAAAATGCCGTAGGAAGAAAATTCACTTGAAAGGAAGGGGTCCATGTTCAAAAGAAACCCATGCTGTTTAGATGGTGTTGGTAACAGGGCCTTTATCTGGCATAGACAATTATACATTGTACGGATACTTTTTAAAAAAGGGGAACCTAAAAATTTGTTAGTAAAAATTGAAGTGAATAACAAATGCCAAAATAAGAACTTTTTTTTTTTTCATTTGGCTTCACTGAAATACATTACAAACTATATTTCCACTGAAAAACTAAAAAGTGTGATTCCTCTTCAGTTGCTTGAATATCGGCCTTTATTTCTAAGAAAATGCTGTTGGTATTGTGAACTTACCCTGGACAGGAGGATGTAGAAAGCAAGCCCAAATGCAATGATAAGAATAGAGAATACAATGAGCACCTTGATTAGTGTCTGAAGAATCTCTAGAAACATTACCACATAGATTCCAACTTGATCGAACCTGTGAAGAGAGATGAATTAAACAAACATTTTGAAAACGTTCTAACAGACTAAAAAGGAAATAACATGGTTGTTAGACTGGATTAATGAGAAACAGGATGACTGTCGTTCAAAATAAAACTTATACTTACACTTGTACAGAAAGTAAAAAGTTCGGAATCAGGATTATTTTTATATAATGTTTTTAGATTATATTTCATAAACATGCCATTAGAAAAATTGTAAAGAAAATGCAGTACACAGCAGCATGAATCCAAACAAATAAAACAGAAATTAAAGATAACATAGCATATGCTGAATCAGATTACAACCCAAAATATAATACAGAACAACAAAACATACTTATGGACAACTGACAACTGATGGGATCTATGAACTGTGAAAACATTGAACTATATTCATACCGATGTTTGCAGCTGTCACTTTCATGTCTCTTTATTGTTGATTGGGGGAGACAAGTTTCACCATATTCCACCGAAAGAGACCTCATAATAACCTCTAGGTTTGAAAGTGTCAGCTCATTTCCTATTTTCTTGAAAAAATATGGTATATATATATATGTGAAGGAAATAGACACCTGAATAAAACACTATTGTGACATGACACCTACAAAGCAGAATAGCAGAAGCAAAGAACTCCTCTGCTAGGCGAAGGCAAGGCAAACACGCTTCCATGGCAACAGATATGCACACAACAGAAGAAATGTAGGAAGCAATGTTTTCTGTGTCATCCATGCTGAAGCTATATAACAAGGAAATGGCAGTAAACTTGGTTGCCCGGTATATCAGGAAAGTGGTCTGGAAAAGAACACTTGAAAGATATGAAACAGAGTTGGAAAACTGCGAAGTCACACCCCAAACAATACGGCCTATTAAAAAATCCCTCATAAAAAGGACTGGACAAAAGGCACCAATTGCAATTCATGGTTCCTATTTTATCCACTTCATAAAGCCAACATAATTGCAGACTTCTTAGAAAACCCATTCAGAGTGCATGACTTGCATGATTGTGACCATAGATGACATGTGGAGGCTAAACCAAAGCCCTCCCTGTTAAATTCTAACCCTCTGACATTTCAAAAGAAATGCAATCCTTGAAGTTGGGTAAGGCACATGGTTTTGATGGAATTCTAAATGAATGTCTCCAGCACCTTCCAACAAGTCCTATTGGGACAGTGATCTATTTTTCCAGAAGGCTTAGAGTCTCTGATGATATACAACTACACGGACGAGACTTCCTCTTTGTAAATATTGTTAACATATCTGGGTGTCACCTTCAACAGGAGGATGACGTGGAAAGACCATATTGGACAGTAACCAAAGCCTTGGGCACATACATAAGGGCTTATTTCCCATTCAAAAGCAGGCATTTAACCTTTAAATGCTGGACTTCTGAAATGGTGGTAAGCTTGAGCTGACCAGATTTTATTTAAATGCCCACTGCTGGTGCACATTTAAATGTCTGTTCCTGTTAGGGAGCATTGTGTTTAAAAATTCTGTATCTAACTCGACTTTTATGATAAATGGATGGAATTAACTTTGTTTATATTAGCAAAGAACATAGTGTCGCATATTATAACGGAAGGTTTGAAAATTTTTGTACAAAGAGTTATACTCTAGTTTCAATTTTTTCTTTTAATTTTGATGCGTACTGCGAAAATGGTTTCCCAGTTCTTCACAGAGTTGTTCTGCATTATAAATTCATTTCTGTTTGTAACACTTGACATATTTTAGCAGTCCCTGGTGTCAGAAAACAGATGGAAGGAATAAAATCATTTGGTCTTCTGCTAGCACTGCTTACACTCTTTGGATTTTGGAATCTTTTGACAAAAGGACAGAAGAATGAAAGAATGGCTATTCAAGAGAAAGCTAGAGGGGTCCCTTCTTCAGTGCTAAGACCTTCCGTTATAGCTGCACGAGATTATTGCCCTTTCTAGGGTCATGAACAGACAGTTGCTTCATGGCTGAGATACAGAGTGTGATCTGTTTTCTATGCATTCATAGTGAAATCGAATTCTGTAGTTTCATTTCAGCCTATCTATACATCAAGCAGATAACAACAAATAAGGTATGTGCATCGAATTTTACTATATATCTTAACACATTAATCTGCAGAATCTGCAATAAAAGTACTGGCTCATGGATGAGTTTGGGCATAACTCATACATATATTCTTTTTTGCTCTTGTTCACTTAGGTATCATTTTAATTCTTCTATTATGGTTTTACTCATGTCTGTCTGGTAATTACTACACTTAAAAATTAATTTTTAGGACTGTGCAAGCACTTCTACTAGCGGCGTGTGGGCGCGCTTCCACTAGTGGAGTTTAAATGCCTGACTGGCCAAAACGAGGTACTTTGGCCACGATGATCATACTCATCACTGGCCCGATCGGGGCACTTCGGCCATTAACGGTTAAGTTCAAATATTGAACTTATGCTTTACAAAGCTCTGATTAGGTCAGTTATGACTTACACATGTCCCACCTTGGAGTATGTGGTGGATGCTCACATCTTGAAACTGCTGCACCTACATAACAGAGTACTCTGTGCCATTGTAAATCTTGACAGGTGCACACCAGTCCATGAATTGCACATGGCTTTCAAAATTTAAGAGTACAACTACATAATTAAATTATGTAGGACATGTGCAGAAGTTATCCTAAACCATATCAATCCAAATGTATGTGGTACTGGACAAGGAGAGGCCATGCACAGGAAGTACTAGGAGGCTTAAACTCGGCGGTGGTGAGGCCTATGACCATCCAGTTGACTAACTGCAGTTTAAGACTAGTTAAATAAGTTGAAGCATAACCTGCTTCAAAAGCCTGCATTGACAAAGGGAGCACAGAGTCCACAGTGACTTGGACGCCCTGACAGTGCAGATCTACTCATTCTGAAATTATGGTGCAACAAACATGGCGCCTGCACAGACTGACACTTCCCTTTGTTGAAAAGGAGGCCCCATTTCTAAACATGTACAAGTTTAGAACAGAACAAAAATATTGGTCATGGATCTGTAAGAGATTTAAGCCAAGACTGTCTGTGCTGGAGAAGGCCAGGAGCAATTTAACTGACCGAAGTTCATGGGTTGTGGATCAGTCACCAGACAGCAAGGCCGGGAGTGAGGAAGTACAGCAGATATTTAGTAACGAATAGAGAAGACACAATAAAATGAGAAAGCTTGATGTGTGCTGTAGTGATTTTGTAGAGTGTGTAGATTGTGTTATAAATACCACATATTTGTAGTCACAAGTTATAAGCACTGAATACATCCAATTATCAATCTAAACCACATGTCTAATCACTAATTTGTGACAGTACAAACCTGGAGTATGTAATTTATGCAGGCAGATAAGGAAATAAGCAGATGTCCAACTATAACCCTTTCAATTAAAATCTTACAGAATCTCTCATAACCAACCAGTTCTCTAGTTTGTTATGAGTTATGTCAACATAACATATATGTAATAATAATTAATTATATATCATATATATGTACCTACATGTTTTGGCACTAGGAGCCACCTTCAGATATTTCAGTATATTTGCTACCTGCTTACTGCTAAATCTGTATACTGGCCAATGTTTATAAAGCAATTCTTGTCAAACTGTTTTGACTTCCACAAAAATCTCCACAGAGACAATATTCATAGCGCACCAGATACAAAATCCTAAACATCAATGTCATACATAAAACCTCTACAATGACTATGTATGTAACACAGAGATCATAATTACTATTGGCATCTCTATGTCCTAAGAAGAAACACCAGATTCTTAGCAGACAGAGCACATATGAAATAAAATCAGACAAAAATAATAAATTCATGGCTCTAATTGAAAAAAAAAAACCATATGTATGGGGTGATCATATAGGCCAATAGGCCAAAGCATGTTGTGTGATAAATTTGTGTACAATTATTGCAATTGTACAAAAGTTGTGTTTATTGGAACCTCTCATACTTATTTCTAATCCAATTTTTTAGCAGTCTAAACCATGCAGTATGCTCACTCACCGCTGTAAGTACAACAACAGGTTGAACCAACTGAGGAACACTGTTATCGATGCACATGACAGCTGCAGCTTAGTCAGCTGATCAGCGAACACAGGCATAATCATGATGATGGAACATATGTACAGCAGCCATGAGACTAGATTGATGGGATCGAGTAAATAGTGCCAGCGTTGCTGATAGAGTTGTAACACTTCCCGCAGTGAGTTGAGAACAATGTATGCTATAATGATCATAGCACAGGTATACCTCACAGGCAAGTTGCCATGCATTTCAGGCTGCAGGAGCAAAAGAAACATGGTATTCATTAGACACAACAATTATATCAAACCTTCTTTGTTCTACTGATGAAATCACTCTAGCATATTGGAAATCATATTCTGATACAATGTTGGAGTAACTGTGAATTCATAAAATAAAATGGCGATGATGAATGCTGAACATGGTGATTTCCCACATGTCCAAATAAAATGAATAAACTGGGGTCATGTGATGGACTAAGATTGACACCACAGCTACTGCTCTCTGCAGCTATTCAACTGCTCTGAAGATGGAGGCGCTACGTTCCTCCGAAACGTCGGCCAAAACGAAGAATACACGGTGCCTAAACCCAGAAGACAACTTTCTTCATCGACTAAGATTGACATTTGAAAATTGTAGTCATGTCCAAATTTATATATATTACTATTATAACTCATGATAGTATCAATGACATGAAAAACAAGGGATGATTATGAATATAGCATCATCGACAATGATTACATCTCATCAAACATACACAATCCACAGAAATATGCACAAACTAACATGTTTAAATTCCTAAAGAAGTGAAATTAAACATTCAAGTAAGCACTAGGCATTACACCTGTTCTTGTATATTTAGAAGCTCTTTCATTTTTATGACTTAATCAAATGTTTGGCAAAAGAAAACTCAAGTCAGAGTTAATATGCATGTTCAAGTAACATAAAACAGTTACATTGTTAATATTTTTGACATGTGTATAAATCGTTTTCTGCTTTGGCGAACATTTAATGAGATAAATGTAAAAGAAATATCATGATTTCACCTGTAATTAATCTGTCAAGGAGAAAAAAACTGTAACTTCCTCTTATAACAAGTGTCACTGCAAAGTTTCAACCTGGTTTCTCATAAACTGTTCTCTAGCACACTGAAAATAATATATGTATTTACTTGACACATATTTATATTTTACCGGTAGGTAAACACAGTAAGTGTTATGTGTGCATACATGTCTTTGTGTGTATGTGCGAAATATTTAGAAACTTTATCATGATTTGATACCTACTGGC
The DNA here is from genome assembly GCF_002891405.2 of Cryptotermes secundus. NCBI lineage: Eukaryota > Metazoa > Arthropoda > Insecta > Blattodea > Kalotermitidae > Cryptotermes > Cryptotermes secundus. The sequence continues at coordinate 58,525 of NW_019723311.1, forward strand.
AGAATATTACGACTTCTATTTAAGTAACTGTTTAGGGTTTCGCTGTTCTTAATAATTTGAGAAGTTATTCTATATCCAAATCACATAATTAATGTCTTCTTCACAATGAGTCCTAGAGAAACCTCAAATAAAATTTAATTCCATACCAAACATAGGCATTGTTCTACTGCACTTTTTTTTTAAGTATTAAAGATATGTTACTCAGTTCAGTATCATCAACTGGATTAACCCTCACACTTCAGTAATTAGGCTATATATAACTATGTATGCATTAATACCTCTCGTTTAGCCACATTATGGGACCCAGTATAGGTTGAGTTAGAATCGTTCATCTCTGTAGCATTCACAGAACTATCATCCATAAGTTGTGCTGCAAAAATTGTAACAAAGGATAGGAATATGCAGTACAAAAGCAAATTTGCCAAGTGGAAGTATTTTCCATATGAGTTCCACTTCATTTGAAGATATTTTTGGCTGAGAGGATGTGCCAGCAGCTCCACGCGGCCATGTGCCACCATTGCCTGTTACACACAAAAATTAAGTTGTTATAAGTTCTATTGGAGACATGGGGTGTACTGAACACACTTTAGTTTTAGGATCTCCCTGCAGCAGAACTTTATATAAAGTTACTGAGCTGTGAGTTACATTTATTCATTTATATGTCAAGAATTCTTTATAAGTTTAAAGGGATATGTCCTAAAGTGATCTGCTGAACCTTGATATGGATAATACACAATTTTATGATTCAAAGTATTTCTCTGCATAGCCCTTGTGAAGACTGAGACACGTATCATACTACAGAGTGTCCTGTTCCTTGTCCACAAAAATCACAGTCTTGTTCTTTCAACCATCATTTCAATGCTGTTTCAACACTGTCATCAGTTTTAAGTCTGTGGCATCCAAAATGCTGCTTCAACGCTAGAAACAGAGGATGTAGCACCTGAAGGCTAAAACTTATCCTGACATTGAAGCAGAAGTGAAATAGTGGCTAAGGAAACAAGACACTGACTTATAGAGACAGAAGATAAATAATGCATCTCACAGTATTATAATTACCTCAGCCTAAACAGGGACTATGTAAAGTAATAGTTTATCTGTGGTTCCATGGCATATCATCCATGTTGAGAATTCAGTGAATCACTTCAAGGTACCTGCCTTGTAAACTCATTCTCTGACTGCACTTAACATCAATTTTGTTAAGACCATTATGAAAGATTATTTTCACGTTAAAGGGTACTCTCTTCTGTGATATAACACCATATAATCTGGCAGAAGTGTACCGTTGTTTGGGATGAACATACTAACCCCAACTTCAGGACTGAAGAGTAATCCAAGCAAGCAACAAGCAACTCCGAAATGTTGGAATCTTGTACCAAAATAGAAGGCATTACATCCAAGAAGACAGTAATATTTATATTCATTGCCATGAGAACATCAAATCTCACTAACTTTCACATTCATTGTATTGACATTTCAACACACAATACTAATGTGATTACATTGTGCCGCAGTACATCTAGCAATCTGTCTTCATATTCTCACAATCTGTCTGTATATACAACAAGCAAACTGTGCAACGTGAACACAATATGAGTTGTTTCAAGCCATATTTCTGGCTTTCACGGCATACAACATAGGAAATATGCACTACAGACAAAAATGCACTGTGTAATTATAGTGTATACTGAACTGTGAATGGAATGATTTATATTGAAGATGCCAAAATGCTGCAGAATAGTGCATCAACTAATCTACCCAGCCATGAATAAATACTCCGCAGTACAGAATGTGTGGACTAGAGTGTAATGTAGTTTGCATGAGATAAACCATACTTTACAGTAAAATTTTGCATGTATTATAAGAAATTCCACTGCATGAAGTATACATTTTAACAACTCCCTGCCTAAATGAACACTCATACAATACTATCTTAACTTTGACAGAAGTATACACATACAGTAACATAAATAAACTTATCTAAGTTACACTTTGTACTATAGCAAAACATCCAACTACACTAACTAACCCAAAACAATGAACTATTGTTACAGGCATCAAATTTGGCATCAGTAGTTATAGGTTTTGTCTGTTTTAGCATGTGAGATCAGTTTACAATAGCTGCTCTCAAAGCAAACACATACACGCTTAATGTGGGGCAGCAGATATCTCTTCAAATCAACCAGGGTGATAATGAAATGAGGACAGCTTACACAACTTCTTACATGTTGATGACCTTTTAGGTAAATTTGCCATCAAGATTATAAAGGTTCACCACATCTAGACCATATTATTAACACTGTATCTGAACAAGTCCCCACTTAAATGAACAAATCACTGTAATTTATATTGTTAGAAACCGTTACAAAGTTACGATATTTAGTAAGCAGATGTGCAACACAGAGCTTACACAGGCAAAGCAAGCACAGCTGATTTAAAAACATCATATTATCTATAAATACATGCGTTAACACAAACATGAAACATTAAACTTTCACATTACAGTTTCTACATTGCATATACCTATATATGATTACTTTTCAACTTCTCAAGAACATAAGCACAAAGTGTGTAACAAATTTTAAAATTAGTCAATAATTACACATAGGAAAGTCTGCTGAAGGAAAAATAGATAGCAAAGAAAGGAAAGGTTATGCAACAACAGTACTGGCATTGCATGTCTGCAATATGGACATGTATTTTTCACTGGCTGACAGCCAGGAATCGCATTATTTAGTAACAAACATCTCACCATATTAGAACTCTAATGTGACATCACTGTTGTCTTAGTTCCTATTTAAATCGCCAGGCAGAGTGAAATGGGAACTGTGTCACTAAGTGCAAGGTGTAGTGTAAAAGTCCAGACATAAGAATGATAATACCAGATATGACCTTAATAGCATAAACTTTCTCAATGAGAAATATGTCTGGACCATTATTAAAATAAGATCTCTAAGCCCTTCTCTAGTGCCATTTACCTACAACACACTCAACTCTCTCAATTATCCGGGATAATGGTGGGGATGGAGATTACGATTAATCGAAAACCCGGTTAAGACAAATTTTATTAAAAGTAGTACTGTAATACTGTACCTTCATAATACTATAGGCCTGCCTGTATTTAAATTTATTCTACCTCATTTTTATGTCATCTCATGGCCTATTTAATACTTTTTTTTACATTACACTGAAGTATGAATTAGTTATTTCAATCACAGTCCATTGTCCATTGTCCATTTATTTTCCATATATATCCCTACAAGTTAAAAAACCAGGATGTGGAAATTGTCCTTTGAATACAGTGTTCAACAACATCCAACAGTTTGATTTGTTTCATTCTGGTCCGTCACACTAACAATTACAAATATAAATCACTCCGTCCAATGTGACCTGCAAGTGCTTTACTACATGAAAACTTTAACACCCTTACATGTTTTGGTCTCTGTGGACCATCTTCANTTAATTAGCATCAAGAAATTTTATACAATTTTATAAAAAAAAAAACTTTACATTTCCAGGAAACTGCTGTGTTTGTGAAATGTTCTATTTTGTGTACTATGTATTGTAGCATATAAGTGTATGTACTTTACGTCTAAACAACTTATGTGATGGTGGTTTCCTATTTGTAGTGATGTTTGCCCTCTGAAGATGGTCCACAGAGACCGAAACATATAAGGGTGTTAAGTTTTCATGTAGTAAAGAACTTGTAGGTCACATTGGATGGAGTGATTTAGATTTGTAACATCCAACACTTTTTACGAACATTCACACTTAACACTTAAAATAATGTAATATTGTCTTTTGCTTTTTCATGGCATTTTCCTTTTTACGGATATCCGTATGAAGCCTACATAATATTAGCTTGTCACTTAATAAACTGTTCTCTTCACTCTCAAGATAGTCTAGTAAAGATTCCAAATGATTAAGAGCAGCACCATGTGATATTTTCTTACTAGCAGCACTGTCCAACTCTTCCTCATTCTCTCTTTCTTCCCGCTCTTCTGGCTGCACCCCCACTGAACTTATGATTTCGTCACTGCTTAACATTTCGAAGCCCGGCTCACACTTCTGTTGAATACTTAACACAACATGCTTCCTTTTACACCCTGACATTTTGCTAACGCACTTGAAGATCGATATAAAGAGACTAACTGGGGCGGTGTATCTGTCCTTGAAACTTTCCACAAATCCTTGCATTCTTTCATCCCTACCCTAGAACATTGTGTTAGCATAATGGGACCAAGAAATGCAGAGCTCGGTTCACACTAGCGCGAAAATTGTGTTACAACTCACCATGTGAAACAAAAGTGAATGAACATTAAACAATATATAAGCCGCAAAAAAGCCCCGATAGCCCCCCGTTAAGCCGCAAACCAGTTTATCTGCCACCAGATAATCAAGAGTCGAGTGTAATATAAAGTTGTGCTAAGCTAACAATGTTTTATTGTTTGTGATTCTGCTCTAAATTATTAACTCCACAACACAAAGTCTTCCTTGAAAAGTTTACAGTTAACCATCTTCTGAAGGAATCATCCACTTTTATGGAACCCAGTGTTTATGACTGTGCTCACTGTATTCTACCATGAACCAAATGAGCCTGGTCTACACCAGCATACCGTTTTACATTAGATTGGCCAGAGTAACAGAAACAGGAAACAAGTCTTCCTGCCATGAATAAGGTAACTGACAGATGGGAAGACAGACAGACAGACAGAGAGACAGATGGTCCTCATAACATGAATGAGCTGTGGTAATATTTTTGATTATTTACATGCCAGGTTCATGTATCTAAGATAAGAATATGTAGGGTCAGATTTCTGGTAGTAACACAATCATATGCCATAACAACACCTTCTTCATGAGAAGTATGTATAAAATAAATTAAAATATCCCATAAAAATAAAGAATAATACATTCTTTTAATGTAAACTCCTAATTAATTAATTTCCTGTAAAATCCTTAAAAAGTATCGCCCTTCATTCCTTTTTATGACTTCAGCTACCAAAACATTCCTCCCACAAAAAGAACGGTAATTATGTATGTTTAGAATGAGTGCAAATTCAACCAGCAGGTGTCATGTGATACGAGCAAATAGGAGAACACAAACTGTGTTGCAGATAGTATCTTCACATTAACAAAGAATCACTACGCCAGATACTTACATTGACTACATATAAGGGTGGAGGTTGCCAGTGTGGGTCATTCAACTGCTTCCTTCGCAATTCCACGGATTCCTTGGAGGCCTGGTAGCCACGGAATGAATACTTGATCTGCCAAGAACACAAGAACTGCTTGCTGCAGCCAACTTCTGTTCTCGTCTTATATATTTGTACTCACTCAGTTTCTCATTATCTTACAAACTAAAATAGCATCTAAGCTAGATGATACAAGAATGGTAGCATGTGCACAGAATTTATGAAACCATAAGAGAATACAAATTTGTACTAAACACTGTGGAAACATTCCCACAGCGTTTGGCAGACAACCGTTACCCCTTCAGAAAGTGCCAAACATGCAGCTGTGACCAAAGAGACGCAGTATTTATGCACAAAGTCAAAGTCAAAGTCATGTTACAACTGACGGTCAGTCAGTCAGTCTGTCTGTCTTGGTGTCGAGCCCAAGCTGCGGCTCATGACCAGATGTTTTCTTCTTTGTGAAAGTTGCTGTCCTGTCCATTTGGGGCACCCTCTCTGACGAGAGGTTGGGTCTGTCATTTGTCAGTCAGTCTATTTTAAGAAGTCCACTGTCTGTATTTACATAATTTACAAATTCACATTTGTACCTTCTATGTACAATATATACAAGGCCTCTGTCAACCCAGGCATTTTACTGCAGATTATGCCCTATTTCTAGCAGTAATCGCTATCACGGCAGTCTAGTCACTTGAACGTATTTATGCACACTCCAGCTACTCTAGCTTATAAACTAGCTGCAAAGCTGGGCACATATTTATAACTTCATCTGTGGCCCCGCCTTTCCGTACACGGCCAATGGATATGCGCCGTTACAACTGCAACATTAGCTCCACCTCCCGGCCGGCCAAATGGTGCACACAATACAAACTTGGTGAGTTTACGGTTCTTTTTATATATCAATCATATTTGTACATGTAATGCTTTGGAAAATAGCATTTTAAAAACGAATGAATCACTTATAGTAGCCCTGTATAACCAAGTATTTAATGTCCTAAACAGGAACATTTCTTATGTGGTAAGCAAATATAAGTAAGATTAGAGTTCTTGCAGAGAGATAACACATTAACACTTAACACAAATAATAGCACAAATAAAGAGCATTGTGTGCGGACTGCCACACTGATCTGTATTTTCCAAATTTTGTATTTAGAAAATTTTTTGTAACTCTGTGTTATGAAGAATTTCAAGGAGCCATATGTAAGTGACATCACAATCCTCACAGGTATGGCATTTCAAGTTGTTAATATTTTAATGCCTCTCTTCAACTTGTGGCAAAGGCCTGTGCAATTAGTGCACTGATAATTTTATAATCAAAATAATAAAGTAATAACATTCTATCAAATAACGATAGGAGATGCATAATAAATTTGGAATAAAACATGTTTTTAATTTCATATTATTTTCTTTTGGTGTTAGGAAGGCTGTAATTACTTCTGGGGGTATTACTATAATTTTATTAGTGATTGAAATGAGGAAATTGCATTACAATTCTTCATTTTTTGTTTGAAACAATATATACTTCATACTCTTACCATTTCAACTTGAATTCTGTGCACACCTGGTTGAAATGAGAAGTTATCATACAAAAGCACACAAATGTTTCTTGTACACCAGACTTCACATATGTACAATTACAGAAGAGTGAGACACAAATTGATATAGTGAAAGATCAACATAATATTCCTATTCAACACTTCTACAGTTCAATTTATTTTATTCCAATCTGCAATTTACATGTGCTTATATCATAAGCATATACTCTATAAATTTGATCTAAACAGACTGAAAATAACTCACCCCATCATTCAGGATCTCTTTTGAGAAGTTAACAGTTGCCCAGCTGGTTAAGACAATCTCTGCTTCTGTAGAAACTGAAGGTTCACTACTGTTTTCATTTAAGTCCACCATTTAAATTATGCTGAACAAGCTGAATCCAAATTGCATCCTCACACTACAATACTTTAAAATTAATTTTAATATTATTCTTCCATCTATATCTGAGTCTCCCATAGAGTCTCTTCCCTTGAGAATCTCAAATTCAAATTCTGTACTCGTATGTAACCTTTATGTTTAAAGGACCAATCACAAAACACTCAGTTCCTTAAAACGCCTAATGATTTGCATTAAATTTCTGTCACTCATAGAAATGTATATAATAATATTACATAGATCAGGCTATCCAGAAACTTTTTCTTCCTTTGATCTGCATGTTTACAATACATACGAGTATAACAGTGTATGTTACACTTTTAAATCCTCTCTTAGTTAATGTTAGGTTGAGGTTTCACTGTATAAAAATAAAAACCATACTGAAATAAAGACAGGAAGGACACATATGACTATACGAAAAATTAAGATACTTGAGCGTCATTCAGCATTTGGACCAATTAATTACAGGAAGCATATTCATCAGGCCTGTAAGACAATTGTATATATGTCATGCAGTCTGAGCTACTACATGCAAATTATTCCGAAGGATTACTTCCAACATGCTGATGCAAGCAACAGCAGCAGTCAGCAGCAGCCTGTGGTCCTGGTGTGTAGAAAGAATGCACTTACGTTGAGAGCTGGAAGAGGGATTGCCTTAGATATGATGAGTGCATCACCAGTACGTTGATCCATCTGTGCATACATGGCTGGACATTGTAGACATGAGAAGCTGTACTTGATCTGCCGCAGGAAACACAGCAGTACAGGATTGAATAAAGCACACAACAGATTGTGGTGCTAATCAGAACTTAGATAGCCTTTCCTAAACGGAGAGCTGCAGTTGCTAAATACTTCAGTGAGTAATTTCAATTCATCTCCTAATCTTGTTTTAAGTGTTCTTGTACTTTCTGTATAATTATAGACCTTCAATAAAGGTGATTTTTTATTATTCTGCACATGATTTTAAGAAAGAGGCATAAGTTACACATTAATGTGGTACAACAACATGAAACATATGGTTGGAAGTTTCGGCACAACTTCAAAAGTTCAGGATAACCAGAGGAACAAGTATACAGGTAGCATGCTTTCAGATTCCACAAGGTTTACAGACAGCAGGTTGAATGATCAAACTTTTTAACTTCTGGTATGAAAGAACTGACTGCCTCTGTGGTCTAGTGGTCAGAGTTCCTGCTTACAGATTCAGAGGTCTGGGTTCGATTCCCGGCATTACCAGATTTTCTGAGAAGTAGTGGGTCTGGAATGGGGTTCACTTAGCCTCGTGAGGATAATTTAGGAGCTATTTCAAGGAAACAGCGGCTCGGGTCTAGAAAACCGAGATTTACGGCCACGGGGATTCGTTGCACTGACCATGTGACAACCTCTACCTGCTAAAGTTGGCACTAACTGAGGTTTCTTTTTCTTTGGTGTGGAAGGACTTTTCTTCACTACCATGTCCAGACCAGCTATAACACCAATCCAGCTTCCTATCAGATGGGAAAGAAAACTCCTTCCTTGGAGGTAAATCAGTCAGAGCATGGAGCTACATATAACACTGAGATTATGAAAACTGGATATTCATATCCTCTATATACAGGTGTTTCACGACTTTAGGGCATAATTGCAGGAGGTGATTTCCTAGGTCTTTGTGATCAAAAAAGTTCATATAAACACGAATCCGATTTTGGACAGTTACAGAGTTATGACCGCTTTAAACTCAGAATAGAAGGTGATGATTACTGACAATAAACGGAACAAAATAATAAACCAGCATAATACATGATACATTTAAAGTATGAATGTAAAGTTAACTTCGTGAAATTACCTTTAATTTGAACTGATTGGTGCTTAAAGCTGATTTTCGAAAATGCCACCGACGACCGCAACACAGGCTGCCGCTTGGTTGTACACCACATGGGTAGCACGTAGCAGCTTCAGCTGGCTGTTTCTTATGTGGTCAGCGGCGTCCAGAATGTGACCGAGCAAAGCATCTCGTGTTGCCACCTTCGCATTGCAAACCAGTTCTTTCATCCATCCCCATACACGATAATCCAGTGGGCTTAAGTCTGGAGACCTGGCTGGCAAATCTTCGCATACTCATACGTGGACTGTGGTGTTCCATATGAACAATGCCTTCTTCACTGACACCTTCATTAACACCACGCTCAGATGCAATACGAATGCCGGGAAGTCTACCGGTATTTTGCAATGCCTGGTAAACTCCAGTAAACACTCTCCGGTTCAGTATTCTACGATTCGGAAACCGTTGCTGATATTCAGCTACGTCAAGAACTGAGTTACCGTCACAAAACCCATACACATAAATCATATCTGCATACTCCTCAAATGAAAATGTAAATGGCATCATGAACGTAACAGATGCACCGAGACGAGAATTGTTCCAAACGCCAGTAGCCGCCACACTAGCCGTGGCTGGACATACCAACCCACCACGCCTTAGGTACCTCCCAAGTGTCGAGATAACGAGAACGCTCTGTCTGTAGCTAGCTAAAAATAGTGACCCGCCAGATGATAGACGCGGTTCACATGAAGGTGTGTACGATAATGAAAAAACGGTCAGAACTCCGTAACCGTCCAAAATCGGACACATATTTATATGAACTTTTTTGATCACAAAGACCTAGGAAATCACCTCCTGCAGTTATGCCCTAAAGTCGTGAAACACCCTGTATAGTCAAGGCAGGATGCTTAAATCAAGGGACTATGTTACCTGTTATTATTTGCATCATTCGATTTACCAAGTACCCTTGTAACTGTAAATATTTAACTAACTACATGGTGTGGATCTTCATCTGGTAAAAATATTCTCCATCTTTATGGACATGAAGGTTCATTACCATATTCACAACAGCCCATCACTGCCAGGAGAATTTCCAATGAACACTCCTCCATCTCTATTTTAATATCATCTATGCCTATATCTCAAAGAGCATCTTGCCTTTGATTTTTCTGACTAAAATTGGCTGCGTGGTTGCATACATTTTGCCACAATTTGATGAGATTTCTAGTAGAATAATAAAATTAAGTGCTCCATTTATAATCTCACCATTAACATATATTTGCAATGCGATCCTGAGTACTGGTGTATTTCCAGATCGATTAAAATTTGTCATAGTTAAACCTTGCTTTAAAAAGGGCAACATACAAGAAATCCCTAAATACAGGGCCATTTCGTTGTTAACTTCCTTCTTAAAAATTACTGAAAAACTTATTTATTCGAGATTAATCACTCATATTGAAGCTAACAGTATCTTGGCAATATGGATTCAGGGCACATCTTTCAACTGAGAAGGCGGCATTTTCATTGATTAATAGTATTCTCACAGCCATGAATAATAAGCAGAATGTAGGAGGTATTTTTGTGACCTGCAAAAGTCTTTTGATTGTGTAAATCACAAAATTTTGTTGGATAAACTGGAATTCGATGGAATAGAGGGTATATTTAAAACACAAATTAAATCTTATCTAACTGGTAGACATCAGAGAGTTGTTTTGGGTCATATAACTGGTAGTAACAATATATCTAAGTGGGAAATAGTTAAATGTGGAGTTCCACAGGGCTTGATTCTCGGTCCCCTGCTTTTTTTATTTTATATATGTGATTTACCTAAAATAATAAATAAGGATAATAACATGGTTCTATATGCTGATGACACCAGTATCATAATTACTGTTACTAATAATGTAAACTTTGAAACAAATCTTAACCAAACTTTTAAAGATATAAACACTTGGTTTAATGTTAATTTACTTACTTTAAATTTGAATAAAACTCAATATTTAGAGTTTCGGTCCATGAATTGTAACACAACACATATTAATTATGATCAGGAAAGTATCTCCAGTGTAACAGAAACTAAGTTGCTTGGTTTGATTATTGATGATGTATTGTCTTGGAAACAGCATATTGACCTAGTGATCAGTAGATTATCCTCTGCGTGCTATGCATTGCGAAATATCTCTAATTACAGACCAATATCCATATTGACTTCATTCTCAAAAGTTTTTGAAAAAGTTATGTATAATAGACTACTTGAACACTTAAATTCTAACAACATATTAGTCAAAGAGCAATTTGGATTTAGGAAAGACCTAACAATAGAAAAAGCAACCTATGAACTAACTAACGATATTTTAAGTGCTCTCAATGACAGATTAATTGTGGGAGGGATTTTCTGTGATCTAGCAAAAGCTTTTGATTGTGTTAATCATGATATCTTACTATCGAAATTAAATTTC
>NW_019723311.1:70432-93122 GCF_002891405.2 Cryptotermes secundus
CAACTTTATCAGTATATCAAAAAGGAGTCTACTTTACTGGCATAAAAGTGTTCAACAATCTGCCACAAAGTATTAAAAACTTGGGCAATGATACTAAAAAGTTTAAATCAGAGTTAAAGAATTATCTACATGCTCATTCCTTCTACTCTTTAGATGAATACTTCAATGTAAATAGAGAATGATGTAAAATTAAGTTATATTAATTTTTAAGCTAAAATTGCCTGTACTTATGTATGTAACCTTTTGACTTGTTCTGTATCCAAAGGTACTAACCTGCTTAGGATTTATAGAATGTAAATAAATTAAATTAAATTCAATTCAATTCAATATAAAACATATTGTATCATTTGCAACGTTAAGGCCAATCTACTTTGCTTGCGTACACTCCATCATGAGTTATGGTATATAATCTTCTGGGTGGCTCCTCACATGCCAGGAAAGTGTTTATCTTGCAAAAGAAAATTATTAGAATCGTAACGAACACTAAACCTAGAGATTCTTGCAAGGATATTTTCAAGAAATTGGAAATTATGACATTATATTCTCAGTATATATACTCACTACTTTTATATATAATTAATAATAAACATTTATTTAACTTTAATAACAAGATTCATGAATATACAACTAGATTCCAAGATAATTTACATGTACCTAGTGTGAATACTTCAAAATTTAATAAAGGAGCCTATATAACAGGTATTAAAGTGTTCAATCATCTTCCACGATCAATAAAGATTTTGGTCAATGATAAGGAAAGCTTTAAATTTACATTAAAGAGGTTTTTATGTCACCATTCTTTTTACTCTATAAACGAATACTTTCAATATAAAGAAGACAAAGGTTTGTAATCCAGACATTCTCTTGAATTGTTTGTTAGGTTGATTTTACACATGATGTATTACCCACTGACTAGTTGCTTGGCATTTAAGGGTATAAATTTTATAGTAGTATGGTACTGTAATAGACCATCTGTTTTAAATAACATATGACTGTAGAAATTAAGATGGTCATGACTGGTTTACTCACAGCTCATTTCCTTTTATCCTGTAGAGGAATATGTTAATAAATAGTTTTCAAATTTTAAGGTTCTTGCGATGAAATGACTGATTGTATATGCTGAATTTTTATTGTATATTCAAATTTTTAAATCCTGATGAAATGTACTATATTTGGACTGTTAAATTAAATATTTGTAGTTATGTGATCGAAATAATTGCATCAAACTTCTATATTATGAATAGGTCGTAGAATCTTTGATTCCTGGTAGAGGAAAGCTCATTCTTTAAACAACCATAACCAGACAAGATCTGACGTCTACCCACCTTCTGGCAAGTTGGTACTGGGTACTATTTCCTAAAATGGAAAAGTAGCTGGGATGCAAAATTAATCATTTACCTCCATTTAGCACCAAGGTGAATGGGTAGAACTTTTCCTCAGTGCTCCCTATAAGACTTTGTGGCATGATGCTAAGGTAAAGAGACAGCCTCATGATCTGATCAGTGTCAGGTACCCTGGTAGGTGTTTATCATGCCTTCTCTCACCTGTTCCATGTAAGAACTGTTGATAGTTTATCACAGAAGGATCCTAGTTTTATTTCTTTCCTATCACTATGATTACCCATCTGTTTAATTTTCACATCAGCTGCAGTCACCATAATTAACTTGGCTAGAAACTACAACTATTCCTCTTCTAGCTTACATTGGGAAGAGCTGAATATAAAACTTGATTTGGACTGCAGAATATCAGAATAGGGAAAAAGTGTTTTGGATAAATGGACTGAGTTGTTATTTAAGTTTCTGAAATCCACAGTAATGTTACTTTTTTGTTTAGATTTAAAATAATTCTTCTAGAATGTTCTAAATTCTTTTCATAAATGTTTTTTTTCAGCATTAAACAAATTAAATCATAAGTACTGCAAGTATATGTATAGTTTCACATTCCTGCTTCATATTCAATCCATGTAATTTTTATCTGTGGAGAAACCTAAGAAAGAAAGTGTATTAAAATAGTCTCCGAACACTGAATGAACTTTAGCATAACAACTATGAAACAATTACATCTACTGAGTTCAGTAAACTCTAACTGGTGTCAACAAACTTTTCAAGAGCCTTGAAGTTTGTTTAAGGGCAGAAGAGAAACTTTCTGAGTACTGTGATAATGAGTTCTTATAAATGATTTATCTACTTTAAGAATTGCATTCCTATGTTTGTAATTCATGGCTTATCAGTCACAAGTCTACATTTCGTCTTCTCAGCAGATGATGACTAAGGTTCCAGCTAAGAGGCTAATGGTAAGTGTCGTGTGCTTTTGCTGTTTGAGAAAGACTCTGTATATTTCCTACATTTAAGTGTATCAACTACTAAATGTGAAATTTTCATACATGCATATGTATAGAGTGCAGCAACCATACTACCAACAAACAGTGCAAATGTGACTTACATAAAATGATTTGGAGTCCTTTTTGCAGTTTGCCTTTGTGATGCATTTATCTTGGACTGCCTCGAACACTTTTGGCATGGATGCAATTAGAGCAAGAGTCACACAGGGGTGCTTGTCTGACTTGAGAGCCATCACCTCTTGAGCCCTGGATGAAACAACACACAATTCAACCATCACCACCACCAGTACCTTCATCAAAACTTCCATTACAATAAGATGAAAAAACAGATATGATGGAAAGTTCATCTATCTTATGCAAGAGGTTGTAACAATTTACTTTCTGAAGTATATGTTACCGAAGCATACAAGCACCTACCTCTCTAATTTATAGGATAATAATAATAAATAAATAAATATTATTTACCGAAAGTGAGCGATTAACAGTGAAATACAGACAAACAGGTTTCTATTTCATCTTAAATAATGGTTTAGGTAAATAAACACATAAGTGCATACATCCACTTGTTTGCATGGGAGTATACACATATATATGACTCTTTCCAGTACTAGGCCTACTAAGACCCATTAAAAAATGTCTTCCATCATTTGAGAAGTCTTTTCAAACTTCTTCATTTTGGATGATGATATTTTAGAATTTATTTTAAGCCTGTCAGAGTGCATGCTAACAACATATTATTTCCAGTCTCTTATGCATTGTTCTGCAAAATTTGTAATTATGTCAAAATTTATTCATTTCTTCTACAATCCAAAAGGGCGTTTCCTACAAACTCTTTCATGAAACACAATCATGTTGGTATCAGTCTCCTCCCATCAGCCCATGTTACCGGCCATAAGACAATACTGATCTAGTAAGCATCTTACAGATTAATTTTATTCTTGTATGCTTAGAAACTACAGATCATTTGAGAGTCTGATTTATAATTCCTAGTATTCTGGTGTGTGTTTAAAACTGATGCACCCCATGGCACATCTAAGTACTGGTACCTTCCTTTCAAGAAGACTACAAAGCACTGATAATGCCTGCACTCCCTTCAAAGATAAACTGACGAAATCTGTGGAGGAGTGTTTAAAATTATTTTTAGGTATATTGAGGATTTAGTAGGAAGGAGTGACAAAGAGGATGAGATTATCTTTCAGTATTTAACTCACAGATCTCTAAAGGAAAAGAGACACCATTTGCTGAACTGCTTGGATTAACTATTGTGATGAAAGAACTGCAGTCACCTACCTCTCCTCATGTGTAACCATAGCAAGCGCAGCTTCCGGAAACTTGTAATAAATGGCGTAGTCAATTGCACTCATGTCATGGCAGTTATACAGCAGCTTGCAGTTCATGGATAACAACAAAGCTACAGCATTTGGTTTATTATCCATAGTTGCCAAATGTAATGCTGTGTTCTGTAACACAGCAATAGTTTTCACTGTCAAGAAATATGTACATACAGTTCCCCGATAACACACATTCAATGATCACAAATTTGAATTAATATTGTTTTTAAAGTAAAGCTGATTTCTGACTAACATCACTGGTTTTTATAGTTCACACAATTTCTCCACAACTTCATTATATTATATTATAATATTTCATATGGGAAATTTATGTATGTGTAAGATGATTTCACCTCACATGAAAATTTTCAAGAACAGATCTATTGTGTGAGACACTTGACATACTTGTATTTACAATTTTCACACATATTAAAATAGAATATTCATAAATTGCATATTTAAATCTTTAATAGTTACTGCATGACAAGTCTAGTACTAAACAAATTTGTAACAGAAAATCCCTTTTCACTCAATCCTGTACTCCTTCATAAGCTTAAAATTAAGACTTTGGAGAGCTCTTCAATATCAGCAAGTGAACATTTAAAACACTTTAAACAGTGTATAATCTGTGTAAGGTTTGGTAACGACTGGTCCAAGAATTATCTTTCTACTGTACATACATTCTGAGATCTCATTATTGAAACTTTGTAAGGACCTTACAATTAATGACACAATTTGGATCTCAGAAGGATGAACTTAGGCAGTTTAGGATATAATGCAGTAAGGGTTCAAATACGTCATCTAGCAAAGTCAGAGGATTGACATTGAGAAGGCAGGGCATGCAGCTGGGATGGTGGATTCAAGAAATAGTTACAGAATACTGGTATGGAAACACCTTGGAAAATGGCTGCTTGGAAGACCAAGGTGATAAGAGGATGACGTTAATATGATGGTCTTAGAGAAGTACTCATGATGATGACAGATGGACAGAACTGTGTTAGGAACATGCCCAAAGGCAGGCTTTGATATTAGTGAAGCTAAACCTTAAGGTTTTACTAAAAACACAAGAAATTAGTTATTCTTAACATAGCAGATGAGACACAATGACATAAAATTCTGAGTAAGAATAACAAAACACTACTGTAACACAGAGATAAATATAGTGCACAGCTAACACTGGTATTGACTAAAGTGCTTACCCCATCTTTGTCAACCTGATCAAGTAGATGTGAATGGACGGAATGCAGCAGTTCCATGGTCTGTGTATAGCCACTCATTGCAGCAAGGTGTAGTGGATTACGCCCATTGTGGTCTCGGTGTAAGAGAGCACCTCTGTTCAGTAGCAGTTGCACCACTCGGGTATGTCCTGTACACGTGAAGCAGAAAAGTTTGTTAAATTAAGGATACAGTAATATAATCTAAAAATTAAATTAAATTTACCTCCTGGGCAAATATGATAGATTTGTGCACAGATGGTCGTAAGATCAAATCCTAGTCAATTCAAAATTTATTCCTTTCAACTAATTATTGTTATAGCTGTTGTCAACATTGTAGCCATCAATGTTGTCATCAGCATTGTTGCTGTCAATATTATGACCATTGCTACATCTGTTGTTGTTGTTTTGTTGCTGCTGTTGCTGTTACTGAAGAACTTATCACTTAAGCACAGACTTTGTCTGTATTCATTTTATCAGACACAACCAAAAAAATTTGCAGTTATAACATCTGTTCACTGATAAACAATGTATCACACAGAATCTGTAGGAATACTTACAACCTATCTACAGCAGAATTTTACATCTACAGATCCAATAATTCATTACTTACCACTATCTAGCCAAAACAGATTTAATGTAGCCAAGATTTCATCTTTTAAAGCCCACAAAAGTATTACAAGTTTAATTATTTTTTGAAGCTATACCATTGTACATAGGGGGCATGCGGTAGCATAGTTGGCTGAGGCACTATGCTACAAGCTGGATGGTTGTGGTTTCAAATCTCGATGAGGTCACTGGATTTTTCAATTGACCTAACACTTCCAGTTGTAATATGGCCTTGGGGTCGACCCAACCTCCAACAGAAACGAGTACCAGGAATCTTCCTGGGGTTTAAAGGGCAGCCTCCATGTAAGGCTGACAATCTCACTGCCATCTGTGAATCGACTGTCTAGAAAAATGTGGGAGCCTTAAAGATTCATAACTCTATGGGTCTTTACAGCCTGTTACAGGGAGAGATTTAACTCTTTACTTTTACCTAGCATTCTACATAAATTTTGTGTGTCTACTATGTTGTTATCACTGATTTCAGAAAATTAAAAAGTATGAGAGTGGGGTAGGGGTACACGGTAGCATAGTTGGTTGAGGCACTATGCTACAAGCTGGAAGGTTGCGGGTTGAAGTCCTGATGAGGTCATTGGATTTTTTCAATTTACCTAATTCTTCCAGCCGCACTATGGCCCTGGGGTCGACTCACCCTCTAACAGAAATGAGTACCAGGAATATTCTTGAAATATTCTTAGGGGTAAAGGGCGGCTGGTGCGTAACGCTGACAACCTTGCTGCCATCTATGAGCCAACTGTCTATAATATGTGGGAACCTCAACATCTCGCTATCCTATGGGCCTCCAGGGCCTGTTACAGGGATACCTTTACTTTTTTACTTTAATGAGGCTGGGGTGGCCTCTAATAGCATAAGATTCACAATAAATTTTGAGAAAAGCTGAAGTGGTTCAAAAACTGAAGGTGGAGATGCAGATGCATATAGACCAGTGCTGTCCAACGTTCTTACGTACTTGGGCACAATTCACTGATGCCTATGGAGGTGTGGGCGCCACCACACACTACTACTAGTAGTACTTCTACTACCACTACCACTACCACCAATAATAATAATAATAATAATAATAATAATAATAATAATAATAAAATGTTTCAAAAATATTTAACAGTACTCAGACGTTCAAAAATGTCTCTTGTCTTACAATTTGAATTAATATTAAAAATCGGGTCAATTATATGTGGTTACGGAGGGTGCCAGAAAAATATACCACGGGCGCCGCGTTGGACCAGGCTGATATAGACGCATACATACATACAGCATGGTAATCCTGTAGGCCTACTTTCTTTCCTTATAAAAAGAATTAGGCTCAAATTATATATCTTTCACTATCAGTGAACCCCATATAAGGAACAGCCAAGTTTCTACGAAAATTTCACATTATGTACAAATAATGGAGGTAGAAATATTTCTTAAGATGGACCATTTTTATAAATCTCCATGTAAATCACACAACCAAAATTTTACCATGAATTTTTTTTGGGGGGGGGGATGTATGAATTATGCAATGTCCTACAGTATATACAGTTAGCTATACATCATAATCATCATCATCAAACAACAACAACAACAACAATCTTTGTTGCATCATATCTTTATACGTAACGAATACTAAGTTTGGTAGTGAAGGGATTATGCTTGTGACAAGGACATCCCACTACTAATAACACTACAGTATGCTAGTTTTAACTTACCAACCCTACTTACCTTGTTGTGATGCAATATGTAGGGGTGTGAGACCCTCCCCATCACTTTCATTGATGATAAAAGACCCTTTTTCAGAATCCAAAAGCTGACGAACTGTGTTGTACCTTCCATACCTGCAAAATAGAATGACTTTGTATTTTAATTGATACATAATTTCTGAAATGACGTTTTTACATGAGAAAGAGCTGCTTAATGTTGAACTACATACATCATTTGCGAGAATGACAGGGAGTTCAGATACAGTGACATGTCAATACAATGATCAATGAAATAAGAAAATGTGGCACATTTGTTACAGGTAATTCCTGAGTAAGTCATTCTTAGTTCTAGAAGCATGAATGCATCTGCAACTGAAAACATTTTCACAAAAAAGTAATATACTGAAGTTTGCTATGGAAGTGGTAAATTTTAGCTCATATATATTTCGGAAATAATACTGCTGCTGTTTCAGAATAACCTGTAAGCACTGTTATACTGCTTATTGAAGTGCTTGGAGAGAGTCCATAATTAATTCGATAAGCTATATTAATAAACGAATTTAGGACTAAAAATTAATGATGGTGACCACATCAATAAATAAGTTCTTAATGATTTTGACATAACTCTACTGATCATGAAAATAAAGAAGAAAGACAACACTTTCCATTATATTTAAAATCATATCTGATATCTCCAATATGACATATGCCACTGCAAATACATCACAACTGAACTCATCAGTTTGTTGGACGACTGTGATTAACAGTAGGCATGTTTGGACAAAAGAGTTCTCTGTATACTAACTGCCCACATCATAGTGTGTTAATAAGGTTTATGAACCAGATCAGTGTGTTTCAGTTCTTAAACTACATAAGCCTTTAACCTATCTCAGTGGCGTAACCCATGGTACATGGCTTTTGGTTATTTGGTGAATGAAAACTCACACAAAAAGTACATTATATAAAAATGCTCTGCCGTTTGCTCATCATGCTTGTCTTGACCTTTTCTACTCCTATATTTGTTTCAGACTGATACAAACCGAAGAATATTAATAACTAAACCTACCAAAATACTGTATTCAAATATGGAGGAAAAAAGAATTAGGCAGAAGTGACCCAATTTAACAAAAACAGTTGGTTGCGGTACAATTTAAGAAGTACTGTACTCTAGTAATGTCACTATATGGCATGAAGGTGTGGTATTTCAGGCAAACATTCATCACTGATTTTCAATAAAGAACATGAACATCTGAATCATAACACTTTCCAAGATACAAGCTTGTATATATAAGAATTTCAAAACTGTTGCTACAAGCACTGTCAACAATAGCAGAATTACATGGTATTTAAGCCAGATAGCAGTTTTTTTGTTAGAAAGTGTGTAAATAGTACATAAATATTAGCCAGCTGAGGTATGTTTGCATGTGATATTTGCATTCAAAGGACACAGACCTTAGGGAATACAATTCTCCCAGAACTCTCACAAAAAAGCAATGATATCTGAAAACAGAAGACCCTTCACTGTTCAGTCATCAAAACTTGTTACTTGTTAATATTTGAAAATTTGTTTTCATATTTGATAACCCGTCCAAGACCTTTTGCATGCCTTTTATATTAAAGTTAGAAGGTTACTTACTCAGTAACTGAAATTTTTAAACTTACAGCTTAATGAATGCAAACCCAGTTCCCCGACATATTTTTTACACATTTAAAAATATTAAAAAGTTATATATGACAGTACTCCAATATACTTGCCAAACTATGTGTTTTGCAGTATGCACCAGTAGGGCCAATCAAGAAGCAAATAGTAACATTAGAAGTTCAGACTTTTGTTGAATGAGTAACAAATGTATAATAACAGTGTTGGTGGTGATGACAGTTATACAGCATTTGTCAGTGTTATCATTACAACTGTCATCAGATATCATCAAATGTATTAGTTAATTTCATGTATGTATATATACATCTGGTTAAAGCCTGTGACATATGTGTATGAAGTAATTTATTGTAGGCATACTACAGAATGACAATCTTAGGAGCTTCCCCAAAATCACTGAGCTACACATGTGGGAAAACCTGAAACTCTCCCATCTAATCATACTTCAGAGATCTGATCTGTCAGCAGAATTAATAAGCATATATCCTAACAAATTATCAGTAAAACTTACCCAGATTATGGCAGATGTTGGAAATTCTTTTCATTTCTGTTGTGTTTATTAAGAGAATGTTGAAGCCTACCGCACCACAAAGTGCTCACAAAGGTAAAGTGATCTAAATCAGCACTAGGTCTGAATATTCTGGTTGAAAATCCCTCTGATGCCTTGCAGAGGATACCAGGGTTTCAAGTCTGTTTTATTCTATTTCCAAAAATAACTCCCAATACATGAATGTGAACGTTTTATGGAGGTGCCCTGTAATGTCGGAAAGTTTTATTTGTAATATGTTAGGCCAGCGTTTCTCAAACTATGGTCCGCAGACCACAAGTGGTCCTCGAGGTGTGCCCTTGTGGTCCTTCAAAAAAGACAGAAGAAGAAATAAAATTCAAATGAATTGTGTATCACACTACGAGTATAGCTGAAAATCTCAGAGTTTGGAAATTACACATGGCAATTGTCTTTCACTTCTACGTATCTGTGTGAGAAAGGGTTTTCATCACTAACTTAAATAAAATCAAAGTACCGAAATTGACTCGATGTATGTGACGATCTCTGACTTAAGCTTACCAACATACATCCAAATATAGAATAACCGTGCAAGAATCAGCAGGCTCACCCATCTCATTAATGTGAGTACCAACATTTATTTATTTTTTTAGTTAATAAGTTAAAGATTATCCAAATTCTTATAGCCCTGAATTATTAAAAAACGGATATGAATTTTCTTCTATTAACTTAATTACTTAATACTAACATAAAATTAATTGAATTAAATTAATTGTAATTAACACATTGCGGACCGGTGGTTTAAACATTTAAATCACCCTGGGGACCGGCGTTTTTAAACCTACTACCATAACTTGTGCACTGTTCACTTTAAAAATTAATATAAAATCTCCTAATTAATTTTATGAACTGAAATTTTTGGAGAACACTTACCAGAGCTCCTAGAAGTGCTTGCGCGTGTGACATCTCTGGAAACATTCCCTTTTGTGAAGAGGCATTACACAGAATTGGCACATTTAGGCAGTTCTACTCTTCTTCTTGTGCTCTGCGCACACACGGCACTGCCTAGAAGGGTGTTTCTTCTTGCAATATTCACTCTTTACAATTTTCACGAGAATATGTTTCCGCATATCACCCGAGAGTCGGCCAGGGGGGTCTACTTGAGGCCTCCGGCGGGTGCGAACAGATGGCCCCGGCTGCACTACGTCTGTGTCTGACGCAGGTACTGCCGCCACCGTGACGTCAGTAGCCCAAGCTTGTGCCAGTTTCAACAGAAATGCTTTGTATTTCAAAGTAGAATTTCTGTTCACCTTTTTGAAAATCGTAAATGAATTGAAAATTGCACAGTTTATAAGCCACAGTGCAACTTTCTTCGTCCATTTTACTGTTTTCCTAGGTAGGGAATAATAGGCCAAGAACTGGTCAGCCCTATCAACTCCTTTCATGAACATATTATACTCGGAAATACAAAGAGGCTTCTTTACTTGCCCGTGCCGTCTTTGAACATCGACCATGCTCGAATTGTGAATAGTGGAAACCATATTCACAATGCGAGTATCCCTCCAGGACTGAAGAAGAATGTCCTCCTTCCTCCTGAATGCGGTGTTGCCACGTTTCTGGCGTTTGCATTCCTCTTTCAGATCCGGAGGGAGGCCTCTGTTCACCCTAATTGTACCACAAATATGTACTTTCCTTGAAAGTAGCTATTGCTGTCCCGACACTCGCACTTTCAACGGAGCTCTCACTTTCACTTGACACATTTTGGGCAGCCCTGTGGCCCCCGTCACTGTCACTGTCACTGATAATGGCCTCGCTATCAGAAGACGAAGCAGTTGGCAAATCTGATAGCTCATCGGAGAACATATCTAATATTTTCTGTCCTCCGAGAGATCACAACTGCTTTCGTCTCTGAGCCATGTTGAACTGGTAGCTGCGTGGTTGATACGTGCAAGCTTGGATTAGAACAAAGCCAATTTTGTTTAGGTTGTGACAGGAAATGACTCTGGTCGAGTTACTAGATAAGGCAGCAATCATTCCCGAGGTCATCTACGCAGTAGTTACGATTCAACGAAGCAACACAGCGATATATAGCGTTTTGCAACATAACGTGACCGTAGAGGGCCATATGGCCCGCCCAGTCCGCAACGCTTGGAAACGTAGAGGGCCATATGGCCCGCCCGGTCAGCAACGCTTGGAAACGTAGAGGGCCATATGGCCCGTCCGGTCCGCAATGTGTTAATTCTATTTTAAAATATAAGTATACTGGTATTAAAATATGCTAAAAAATGATAAATTTGCTTTCGAAGGGAACAAGAGTAAGGTGGTATACAGAACTGGTTTGACTTATAAAAGTGGTCCCCACTTCAGAAAAATTTGAGAAACGCTGTGTTAGGCTATAGGATTGTCAAATGTTGATAGCAGTCTGTATCTCCTTGGTGTGACCAGACGAGAGGAGCATTTAACTTAGCTGCATGAGCAACTCGGTGATATGGGGAAAGCTCTACAACAACTGCACTGTACTACAGCGTCACCACTACCGCCATGACCATAGCCAACACAAACACTAACAATGACAACAGCAGCAACTGGATGAGCTGAAGCTGCTCATACATATCTCATAACTTTTAAACTCACCTGGCTGCAAAGTGCAGAGGACTTTCATTGTTATTGTTCTTAAGGTTGATACAGGCTCCAAGTCTGATAAGGTTCTCCAGACTGCGGATGTGGCCCTCACGACTTGCATAATGCAAAGGTGAACAACCTGTCTTGTCCTTTTCATTAAGTAGCTGCAGCAAACTCACTTTAGACTGTGCCTTCAACGTTGAGAACCATGGGTTAATAAGAAACTGAAGATACGCATAATTCTTCAAAATTTTATACATAAATTTACAGACTTATACAGCTGAAATTGTAGGCTTTTCAAATGAGGAAAGAAATATTTGGAGTTCAAACAAAGGTCTTTCTTTCATGATAAAATTAACTGATGTGTTTCAGATTTTCTTTTCTCTTTCCCCTCTAACTGTCAACTTCATGGTGTATAAAAAGTTGTGAACATGAAGTTTTGTGAAACATTTCTGGTGCCTATTTTCCTTCTGGCAATAATTACAAATTAATAATTATACAACCTAATGATCCATTCTGAGCATAATTTTTAAAAGTACAAATTCTCACAGTGTTACATTTTCCAGACATAACGTCAAAGTACTGCATTGTCGCCATGTTTACAACCATTACATTATAAATTTTAATGAAAATGTAACCAGATAAGCTTATTATGTGCCCTAAACAAATTTAATGTATGTTGCTCTAATGGTCCATTAGATACTGCAATCAAACCAAAATCATGGAGACATAAGACTGTCATGACTTGTAAAATAAGGTCCGTATTCTGAAAATTGACGTGTTGAGGTTGCGATTGCTTTCTGTTGTGTACATGCTTTCAAAATCATTACAATTTTCATGCTGACTGGAACCAAGAAAGAACACAATCAACAGAGGCCAGAGGCAGAATTAGGTTCTAGTCCTGAATGAAGCTGTCCCAGGTGCAGTCTGTTCAGACAGCAGAGATTCACTTTCTCAAGAACCAAGTGTTTGCTTTTCAACCTACAGTTCTTGCATGACTGTAGCATGAGACATTCATAAATAGCATAAATTTAAGTTTTCCTGTAGGGGGGTTAAGCACTTCAATAATCTTAACCTAGGAGCCAAAAGATGCAGTTGTGCCTCTGACTGGTTGATTATCATTTGGATACCTCACACAAGATTCCTGTAGCCCTATTTTGTGTCTCTCTCTCAGCTGTTTCTTATACATGCAGCTAAGTTTCTCTGTCCTCTTTACATAAATTACATCATGTTCAGACTAGCTCTGGGGCCCACACAGCCTCCTATACAATGGGTACTGTGGGCTGTTTCCCCTGAGGGAAGGTGGTAGGGATGTGAAGCTAAGCACTCATCTCCACCTAGTGTTGAGTTTAAAAGTGGTGGAGCTATACCTCCACTACATCATACATCTTCATGGCATGGTACCTAATTAATTAAGTCAAAGGATAACTTTACATTTATCTTCATAAATGGGAAACCCATTTTACTAAAGAATCTTTTATTAGATTCAAAAACTACATAACATATATTATTCATCCTGCCAATACGGCCCATGGAGATAGAAACAATATCAAACATTACAAAGAAGAGAAATATACAGCTCGTGACATCCAAGCCACAATTGTAACAATCAAAACATTAAAACAGAAACTCACAATAAGTGCAATCTATTGCCCACCAAGATATAACATCTACACCAATGAGTACCAAACACTATTCGACAAAATTAAGTCGCTTCATTATTGGAGGTGACTTCCATGTCAAACACACCCACTGGGGCTCAAGGCTCATAACTACTAAAGGCCGTGAGTTATACAAGGCTGCTGCAAACTCTGGATGTAAGATTGTCTCTACTGGCAAGCCAAAGTACTGGCCCACAGATCCAAAAAGAACTCCAGATTTAATCAATTTCTTTGTTGTCAAAAATATCTCATTAGACTATATTTGAATCAAAGAAGGTTTTGACCTGAATTCAGATGACTCACCAATATGTCTGACAATTAGTGATAAAATCATAATGAAAGATCAAAACCCAGTACTAACTAACAAACACACAGACCGGGACTATTTTAACTACCTATTAGAGTGTAACTTTAATCTATCAGTACTGCTTAAAACTGTCGCTCAACTAGAAGAAGAATTGATTGCTTTTATGACTGCCATTCAGGAAGCTGCATGGAATAGCACACCTGTTATCGAAACAAAACTAAAAGGTCTTAACTTCCCGAAAGAAATCAAAAACCTAATAGCCGATAAATGCAAACTCAGAAGGAAATGGCAACAATCAAGAAATCCACATGATAAAACCCTTCTCAATAGAGCCAGCCAACAATTATCCAATGAAATCAAAAATATCAAACAATCATCAATTAATAAGTTCTTCACAGAACTCACTCCAGATCATAGCACTGAGTACTCTCACTCTGGAAAGCTACAAAATATTTAATAAGACCAATAGCTCAAGTACCACCCATAAAAACGGATGGAAGATGGGCTCGTAATAATTTTGAGAAAGCAAATATATGTATATTTGCACAACATCTTGAAAAAAGATTCCATCCAAATCCTGGACCGGATACATTACCAGTTCTCAACTCGAATGATTATCTGGACAAGATTCCATTGGTTACTCCTAAAGAAGTTGTGGAAGAAATAAGAACTAATCTCAACCCAAAAAAAAGCACATCTTATCACAGGTGAAATTCTCAAGAACATTAAAAGGAAAGCCTTGGTCAAATTGACCACGTTAATCAATGCTCGCATTTGACTAAATCATGTCCCAAATGCATGGAAAACTGCTGAAGTAATCATGATCCCGAAACCTGGTAAGAATCTAAGTGAAGTGGAATCATATCGACCAATTTCGTTACTGCCGATTATCTCTAAGCTATTTGAGAAACTGATGCTTAAACGTCTTAAACCCATCATTGAAGAGAAACACCTAGTGCCAACGCATCAGTTTGGCTTTAGAAAAAAATCATTCAACAATTGACCAGGTGCATCATATCACTGACATCATTGAAAAAACGCTTGAAAACAAAGGAGTGTGCTCTGCTGTCTTTCCTGACATTGCACAAGCTTTTGACAGAGTATGGCACAAAGGCCTACTTCACAAATTGAGATCAATTCTACCTGATCATTTCTATCAACTCCTAAAATCTTATTTAACCAATCGGTATTTCCACATCAAACACAAAGACTTGTACTCATAACTGAAGATACTGGAGGCTGGTGTCCCCCAGGGAAGTGTACTGGGGCCAGTCCTATGTATTAATGATGTGCCAACTACATCAAACAGTACTACAGCCACGTTTGCAGATGATACAGCAGTCATGACAGTAGGAGAGTCTGTTGAAAGCTCAACTCAAGGCTGGTGTCCCACAGGGAAGTGCACTGGGGCCACTCCTATATCTACTTTATATTAATGATGTGCCAACTACATCGAACAGTGCTATAGGCACATTTGCAGATGATACAGCAGTCATGGCAGTAGGAGAGACTGTTGAAAGCTCAACTAGAAATCTACAATTATCTGTAAACAAAGTTGCCCTCTGAACAAAAAATGGCAAATTAAACTCAACGAATCCAAATCAGTACATACTGACTTTAGAGACAAGAGGATTACACATCAATCAATCTTCATCAATGGCACTCAAGTTCCATATGCCAACACAGCGAAATATCATGGAATAACTCTAGATGCCAAGTTACAGTGGAAAGAGCATCTCAAGAAAAAACGTGATGAGCTCAACAGTAAGTTCGGAAAAATGTACTGGTTTCTTGGATGCAATTCTGAGCTATCAATCCACAATAAACTTACATCATACAAACAAATTCTACATCCAGTTTGGAGTTATGGTATCCAGCTCTGGGACTGCACCAGTGAATCCAATATTCAAGTGATTCAACGCTATCAGAACAAAGTGCTAAAGTGTATTGTCAACGCACCATGGTATGTTCGTAACAGTGACCCTCATCGTGACCTTGGCATCGAGACGGTTATAGATATCATCGCTAAGTCCGCCACCTCTCATGAAAAAGAGACTCCAAAACCATGTCAACATTGAAGCGTCCAGACTTCTCAACGTGAACAATATCATTAGACGACTCAAACAGAAGAAACCATTCAAACTAGTTAAATGTTAAAGTACTAAGTAATTCAGTGGAAGTGACTTAGTTTTAATTTACGTAGTATATTAGGTTTAGAAAAAAAAATTAACTGTTAGTTATCCAACTAGTTTTAATTGTAATTAAGTTCTGGGTTACCCAGTCTTTAATTAATAAATAAATAAAAAAAATCTTTATAAATGGACACTAGAAGGGACACTGATATTCCACTGGTTTGTAACCACTATTCACAAGGGCCTAACTCATTATATAATAAGAATGAGCATAACGAATATTAACCACAAATCAGAAAATACTTTGTGAATACAAGATACACAAATTATATTGCTATTATACATATATGGTTCAATTAATTTTAATAAAAATACGTAGAGATTTAAAATGTAAACTTTGTTGTACTTTAATATGAGTACTAAAGGTAAAAAAAGGTAAATTTGTACCTGTGCTTAACTAATTAAGCACTATGCCATGAGGGCATGTGGAGGAGTGGATGTATAGATCCATACTTTCTTGACCTCCTTACTAGCTGGAGGTGAGTGATCAGCTTCATGCCCCTGGAACCCATTTGATAGGAGGTTGGGTGGACCCCAGAGCTGGTCTGGATGATATAGAGAACAGAAAATTCTTGGCCCTACTGGGACTAAAACTCTGACCCCTCAGTCGTCCACCCCATAGCCAGTCTCTATACCAACTATACTATCCTGGATCCTTTGGGTACTATAAATATTAATGAAACAGATAACTAGGAACATCACAAAGATAGGATCTACAGCCTAAGTTTTTGTAAGTGTGGCAATGCTGTGATATGATAATTATGAGCAAATTCCAAAAGGTGATGCAGAAGTACCACATGAAATGTTACAATAATTTCTTTGATAATGAAGCAATAAGAATCTCTAACTCACCTTGATCACTTCATTAGCAAATTCCTCTAGACGTCCTCCATTCATGACAACAAGATGTAAGACATTGCGTGAGTTTACATCTTTGAGGTGAATGTTTGCACCCAGTTGAATGAGAATCTGCACAGTGCGCCAACCAGCACGAGAAGATGCCAACAGAAGAGGTGAGCGCCTCTCCTTATCCAGAGGGTTGATATCTGCACCCTATATATAACAATAAATTGATTGGAACATACATATGTATCATGTATGTTCTTCAAACCACAAAAGCGTTTCCTTGATCTCCAAAATCAAATGACATATCAAACTAAAGCATCAAACTTCAGTGACAAGATGTTTTTGTGATTTTCTAAATGTTTGTGTTTAGGTTCATTATACATGGGATATGTTTGATAATTTGCATTTTCTGGGATACCCTTACTATATACAATGCTTTGGGCATTGTTGACTCTAGCCATATTTTTTAGGCAAACAGTTCTCCTTAGTACAACAGACAATTTTTAACAGTAACATTTTTTAGATAAGTAACAGTGGCCAGGTATGAATCTGGAATATTTTTAATACCAAAAAAACCTGTATGCTAAACATTTGGAATGTTTAGTGGTCAGTATACAAGTTTAATGCCAAAACGGTTCTGGATTAAATTACAATCATTGCCAAAAATCTCAAAACAATAACAGCTAACTGCCAATACAACACCAACCAGTCAGTGGAAGATGGGAGTACAGCCTGCCTCCAAAATGTTGATATACCAAGTATGGCTTGGACAATGGACAGCATCCAACAAAATTATGTTGTTAAGATATTTTACCCTGATGTATACTTTTGTTTGTTTAAAGAAGTTAGAATAATTTATTAATTGATTATTACTTTACTTAACAACTCACATATTTTAATAAGAAATTTGCACTAGTAACTATAAATTTTAATTGAAATGGTGTCATGAAAGTGGGGACTAGTATACATGTCTACATACGAGGAAATATACAATTCAAGCAGTGTAATCTATGTTACTCCAGTAGTTTCTTCAAGTTATTGTGAGACAAGTTCACTTGGTTAGTTGCTTTACGCACAACTTACAAACATGTTTATAAAATTCCATTTTACTAGATTTCAAATAAATGAATATAATGGCCCATCAATTTTTATAATTAAACAAAAAAGTTAATGCAGATGCACTATAACTGTTTATTTGACAAGGAGAATTATATCTATACAAGCAGCATATCATTAGAAAGAAAAACTATCACATTTCAAAATGTTATTATCCTACACTGGATGGAGGACATCTTGGTACAATAAAGAGGAACTACACAAATTAACCTTGAGTGTCCCCTGTCAGACTCATAACCTTGAGTGTCCCCTGTCAGACTCAGCCTGACATTCAGGAAAACATATTCTGCTCTAAAGCTGGATTGAGTTGGGCATTTTTCTACATCATACTGACATGAATCTGACCTGGCAAGGTGTAACATGCAAAAATATGTGACAATATATTAGCATCCAGTTTATGGAATTGATACTAATTTTTATGAAAACTTCTCAAGTGGTTTGATTGAAAATCACTAAACCCATTAGAGGAGTTGGCTGGTTTCAGATGCAGGACACGTAAAAGACAAGTAAGTATTCATTTGGCATTCTCAGTATTTTCACCTCATTTTATAAAACTGATAGTTGCACATGTTGTTAGTTCACAGATTCTCACCTCAGAAACTAAGTACTGCACAATTTCAGGGTGATCAAACATGGCAGCACAGTGGAGTGGAGTCATTTTCTGCACATCACATGAGGCCAGGCACTGCACCTTCTCTGCAGGCTGCATGCTGAACATGAGCTTCACGATCTCAATTGCCCCCTGTGCACATGCAAGATGCACAGGAGTAGAGAGGTCATGCTGTTGTGTGGAGATCTTAGCTCCTGACTTAAGACACAGCTCCACAGCCTATATCAGAAAAACAAATAGCTATATTTCATGAGAAAATTTCACATAGGTTTCTAACTGTTAGTTAAGAAAAATACTGATCAGCTGTGTGTTAGCTAATATTCATGACCTCTTGAGAAATTTAACATTAAGGCAATATTCTACTCCTGCAAGAACTAATATATTCTTTGTACCTTTAAACCTCTTTTTAAAAGCTACGAGAGCACAATCAGTATAGCAACTGGCTATGGGCTACATGGCTGAGGCTTCACAGTTGGAGTCGTGGTAGGGCAAGATTTTTCTCATGTTGACATTGTCCAGATCAATTTTGAGGCCCACCCAGCCTCCTATCCAATGTGTGCTCAGGCCATACAGCTGATCACTGACCTCAAACTAGTGCCAAGGTTAAGAATACGTGGATGATATGTCCAGTCCACCATACATATTTATGGTGTAGTGCTTAATTACTTAAGCACAAGCACAACTTTATCTTTCTAAACATCAATTTATATTACACACAATATTGAATTAGGGGCCAGGTAGCTCAGTCAGTATAGCAACTTGGCTACAGGCTGGACAGCTGAGGATTAGTAGTTTGATTCCTGGGAGTGGAAAGAAAATGTTCTCTTCTTCGTGATGTCCATACAGGCTCTGGAGCTCACCTAGTTTTCTAGACAATGGGTATCAGGCAATGTGTCCCTGTGTTAAGGTGGTAGGGGGTAAAACTGGCCACTTCCCTCCATCTAATGCTAAGATCAAGAATAGTGGAGCTATACCTCCAGTATCCCATATGTCTTCATGGAGTTGTGCTGAATTAATTAAGCCCAGGGAGAATTATACCTTTTAAAATATAAATTTCTTATGCCTGTATTTTTTGAGCAGAATTTCTTGATGAACCATTTTGTATATCTGATGCAAAAATTCTGACTAGAATGGTAAAAAATACTCCATAAAACTGTGGGACTACCTAGTAATGGAATTAATGGAATATGACAGTACATATAAAAGGTTCTAAATATACCAATATATGAAATTAGTGTTTAATCTTCAAAAACTTTATAAACGTTAAGCATATATGTATTGTTGGAACACACTTGTCTTGATCTTCCACATATCACACTTCAGTTGAATACTGACATTTCTGGTACTTCCAGATTCTGCGAATAAAATTCCTCAATGCATACAGTTTTAACAGAGAATAAACACCAGTATGACTGGCAGTATGACTGTTTTATTATACAACAGAAAAGAACTTCATGCAACTTTAAACTATTATGTCATAAATAAAATTAACTTGTGAATTGTACTCGTTCCTCTAGCTGATATATACAAGCTACAATTATGTAATTCCTGCATTTCACTGAAGTTCACAAAATGTGCTTGTTCTGCTGTAAGAGGGGGGCTAGGTAAATTCATTGATCTCTTTGGCGTTTGCCTCTTTGGTTTTGAGTTCGCAGTTCTTCTGGGACACTTGGGGGATGCAGGAGGTGATAGGGGAAGGGTGTGCGAAGTGTGGGATGGGGTCCATTAATGTTACACCGCATTCCTATTCTACTCTATTCATCTACGAGTATATCTCTATATACATACATATATATATACATACAAACAATGCTGACGTTTGTTGGGTTTACATTTCACATAGTTTGTTAATCACTCCTGTATGGACATAGTTACATTCTTCTCTCCTGACTCTGGGTCTCCTATACCTCTCTCCCTGCTCTCCTCTCTCTGTCTCTCTCTTACACCATGCCGCGGACCATGCTTCGGTATTCTTAAGCCTGTTCTGTATAGTCCTCACTCCCGCTCCCTGGGGTTTGCACTTTAATAATGTTACCCTCAATTTTCATGGCTATAAGTAGCAGTTCCACTTACTTGCGGCAAGGATGCAGAAGAACATCACCATCCAGCACTCTCTCAGTGTCATCTTGACGATAACCTTTGGCCACAACTCTACTGAAAATTATTGACCGAATATTCTCTTTCTAGTTTCCTCTAGTATTTTTGTACCCTCTTTTTGTTAACTCGTCAACTTCCGGGAGGGTGTACTCCTACCCACGACGTGATTTTGTTGGGGTGGCTAGCTCTCATTGGCTGCCTGCCTAGAGGGAGTTCGCGTTTTCTAGTCTGCCTGCCCCCTTTGACTCAGCATTCTTACCTCCAAGCGTCCTGCTTTCTGTGTAACACGCTTCCGCCCAGTCAGAATTGCTATGCTGACGTGGTACATTCATACATTCCATTTCATATTTCCTAACTGTATTTTAAAATACTTGTTCTAGTCTAGCCCAAACATATTAACATTAAAACATAATATCTGCTGTAAACCTGAGGGCATAACAGTGCTCAGATGTTTCTGTAGCCAGTAGTTTTCTGTCCACTTACCTTCTACACAACACTTGTAAAGCATAATGACTAAGATACGATTAGGGTTCAAATGAAGAAGGAAGGATGAATGAAAATTCATTTACATGCACACATATTTTATCAATCTGTAGATCATTACCTTAATGTCTCCACCATGAACAGCTGAATGAAGAGGCACATTGCCTTCAGAATCATAAAATGATATCATCTCCTCTCTTGTACAACCCCGAGATTCTCCCCACTGCAGGAATACTTCCATTGTACGTGATGATGCATTCTTCGCAGCCTCATGAATTGGATAATAACCATTGTTGCATGGCCTTCGAGGACAGGCTCCAAATTCACGTATCTGTGTAACAATTTGAAGATGCAGGTATACATTGCATAACAAAAACTGATTTTACAATTTCAAAGAACTATGATACTAGCAGACGTAAATTTCTAAAACGTAAATTTTGAAATTTCATCCCGTTTTCCCATAAAGAATGTCTTTGAAGTTTGTTTAATGTTTCTGTACAGATAATGAACTGATTATTAGTAGGTCCAGAATTATGATATTTTCTTCCAAATTCTTCTACAGTTTCTCTCTTCTAGTGCAAGTGACAGTACTAACACACATTCTTGCATATTCATTATCACTGTATCCTGCCCCCCCCCCCAAAATAAAATAATAAATAAGTAAAAATAAAAAATAAAAGTTACTTTTATTTCAGTAAAATAGGAACTTTATGGATAGCCTGTTATCTCATGTCCCTAAAATGTACAAGCTGGACAGGTCAAAGGGTAGGCATCAGACGAAGAGAGACACCAAAAACTGATGCCAGAAGCAGCGTCATCAGTAGCGACTTGAAGCACAGAGCAAATGATGCTCGAGATGGTTCAAGTTTGTATAGCAACAGGCGTGACCAGAGTGGTTTGAATGGCTGTTGTACTGCAATGTGGAAAGCAAATGGAAAAACTACCACATTATCACTTTTCCTGGATAGTCTCTTTCCAAAAACAGAGATACCATGTATGCGAGATGTTTCCTTTGGAGGCAAAACAATCCTGAGGTGAACTACTCCCCCAATCGGATCTCTGGGGGGGGGAGTGTTCCTAGAGGAAATGTCATGCAGGCGTTACAACAAGAAAGAGTGCGAAGATCAGACGAAACAGCATGGCTACAAGACTGGAACATGGAATGTAAGGACTTTGAATCAAGCAGGCAAATTGGAGAATTTGAAAACGGAAATGCACAAGAATGAAGTGTCTGTTCTAGGTGTCAGCGAAGTGCGGTGGAAAGGACAAGGTGAAATAAGAAGTGGTGATTATACAGTGTATTATTCCGGAGGTGAACGGGCTGAAAGAGGTGTGACAATAGTGGTGCATAAAAGTGTAGTGAGGAGTGTTGTTAAGAAGATTGTTTGTAATGACAGAATTA
>NW_019723311.1:94998-194478 GCF_002891405.2 Cryptotermes secundus
TGGACACTTAGGGCAGTAGATCAGAAACATCTGGAAAGTTTCGAAATGTGGTGTTGGAGAAGGATGGAGAAGATAAGTTGGACCGATTATGTGAGAAATGAAGAAGTGTTAATTAGAGTCAGTGAGCAGAGGAATATCCTACACAAAATAAGAAAACGGAAGGCTAATTGTATTGGTCATGTTTTACGTAGAAACTGCCTTCTAAAAGAAGTTATTGAAGGAAAGATAGAGGGGCGGATAGAAGTGACAAGAAGACGTAAGAAGATACTGGATGACCTTGGGGACAGAAGAGGACACTGTCATTTGAAGGAGAAAGCTCTAGATCACATTAAGTGGAGGAATTGTTTTGGAAGAGACTGTGGACCTGTTGTCTGACAGATTACTGATGATGATGATGATGATGATGATCCCACTGAAAGCTGTCCTATTTGGAAGCTGTTTTCTTGTTTAACTATCCTAAGAATTTGAATGAACAGTTGATTTTGGAAGCCATACATCTGCTCATAAAATAGAAGTATGCTGAGTCCTGATTAATGCCATTTGAAAGAAATTAATTTAAGTTACTTCACTTGAAAAATATATGTTGGCCTTAAATATTACATTTCTTTATTAGTGATTTTTAAGAACATCTGAAATTATCTACAGCCAGAATGTATAGAAGAGACATGCCAGTGATAGAGCTGAAGATAAATTGCAGGTGATGAGAGAAAGTGTCACAAAAGCAGCAACCTACAGCTCCTAAGAATCCTTATATTCTGCCTCTGTTGTGTATCATGTATCAGATGTATTTAACCACTAGATTTTAACTAAGAATCCTTATATTCTGCCTCTGTTGTGTATCAAGCATCAGATGTATTTAACCACTAGATTTTAACTTTTAGCATATTTCATTTGAGTCATATCCCACACAATAATTTAAGATTAAAATTTAGATTATAATATTATTGATACATGTAAAAATTGATCCATTTTAACAACTCAATAATGACATATATAATCCATAAAAACGACCTGATGATGATCTTAACAGACTGAAACATGTAGTGGGTTGAAAATAAAATAACCCAAATATTAAATATTTTAATACCAGTTTACAATTAATTGTTGACTGGCCCCTAAGGATACCAGGGTAGCACTATCCTACAAGCAGGAAGGTCGCAGGATCGAATTCCTATGAGGTCACTGGATTTTTCAATTGACCTGATCCTTCTAGCTGCACTGTGGCCCTGGGGTTGACTCAGCCTCTAACAAAAATGAGTACCAGGAATTTTCTTGGGGGGTAAAGGGTAGCTGGTGCGTAAGGCTGACAACCTCGCCGCCATCTATGAGGCAACTGTCTAGATGTGGGAGCCTCCACCTCTCACACCCCTACAGTCCTTCACAGCCTGTTACAGGGACGGCTTTACATTTTTCTTTTTTACTCTAAGTATACCTTTGATCCTAAGAAGAAGCCTGCACAGGCTGTTACTCCTGCATAGGGTGATTCATCTTTGCAGCAACACATTATTGGCGATCAGTACTACATTTCATGTAGTTTAATTATTGTTATATAATCTCTTCATTTAATTAGTGTTATCACTTTACATTGTGCTATAATGTTTAAGTTTATTTAATAATTTTAGCACTCAGTAAATGATACTTCAGTGTACTGTATGTTTACATGTACTTTATATATGCTGTCTGCAATTTAAGCATCCAAATTAAGCCATTACATATCACTCATAGATGAGAAATGACTGTACAGTAGTACATCAAAATGCACTCAGCCAAGCAACATGCCATCTCCTAACATGAGTTGCAAATTGCATTAAAGTTGTCAGTAGAATTTTTGAAAAGGTATGTGGGATTTGTCGATGCTCTAATAGACACCCACTTCGGAAAGTTTGTGGGCCCTGAAAAGAGCTGTTTGTTCCACCGCGGTAGACGGAGTTTTACGGCTGTTCGGCTGGTCTGTCTGGCCGGTGATGTAGTGCTGCGTGCGCCGGTAGAAATAGCTGTTGGCTACAGTGTGTTGGCTAATGTGGCAGCTGAGTTAGTTGTCTGGTCAAAGTGTGGAAGTTGCCGGAAGTTGCCTGGTCACAGAGCATGGTTGCTCGTGGGTGGTTGGTCGCGGAGCGCGGTCGCTGGAGTGGCGGCAGCTGCACCAGTTGCCCGGTGTGTTGGGCATGACCACCGGAGAGCCGAGGCAGCCGTCCCTGATGCAGTGAAGAGCCGATGACTCCGAAGACCGGTCGCTCTGGACTAAGTGTGACAGTTGACTGGCTGATGTGGTCACTGATGATTGCTAGGTTGGAGCTCTGTCTTTTATACCAATCTTGGTGGGAGGAGCTTAGACTTGTAGTTGCTGTTGTGAGCACTGATTGGCTAGTGCATGTAATAATTATGAGTGAGCTGGGCATCGAGTGCTGTATAAATATGAGTGATGGCAGCAATGTGATTGGTTAGCGCGTGTGATGGTGAAAAGTGAGCTGGACAGCGAGCGCTGTATAAATATGAGAGCTGACAGCAATGTGCAGCAATGTGCTATTGACTTAGGAGTGAGCGTTGTCCATTGATCAGCGAAGCAGCGTGAGAGTATGTGGGATGTTCCCACAGGTATTATATTAGGTAAACTGTATCAACTTTGTCACCTGAATAATAAATACCGGCATAGACACGGTATGTAATATCTCTTTCTCATCAATAATTTTGGAGCTGTACAGTGAAATAGCTGTATCTCGGACACCATCAGAATAGGACACATGTACCTATATACTTTTTTGCACAGAATGACCGATACTATGTCTTCCCAGAATACTGACCTTTCCTTCTGGGACACTGTATGTTAACTTTGTTAAAAATAAAATAATTATATAGCATCTCTACTAATGATCAATTCCATCTGAAACAGAATTGTGTTCATGTAGAACCATAAATTATACTGCTGACATAGCTAATCAAAAGTTGGCAAATAGAGAATAATTTTGAAGGAAGGCCTGAAAATTTTGGCAGTGAAATTTAAATGTTCTGTTAGGAAGGAATGAATTTAAATACAACATATAGAAAAGCTTGAGTTGAATTTTAGATAAAAACAAGCAAAAGAACAAATACAAGTATGTGATTATTGCACAATTTTATACAGAATATTACATAACTGGAAGACGCAAATTTGGATAAAGAAATCGTATTTGTCTGTCTGTAATTTATTCGGCTATGAAACCTAGTAAACAGAAGTGAAAGCATTGCCATATTGCCATGAAATGCTATCAGAAAGGATAGTACTACTTCACATAATGTTAATGTGACATGCAAGACTCTGGGGAGTTTCACAGTAATCCACTGTGCTGTCATTTGTTACAAAATGTATAAAGGAAGACGGGACTTCCTGGTTACTATGCAACATAAAACTTAATTATTTCCTGCCTTCCAGTGTCCCGTAGAAAGTTAGTAAGTGAAAAGAATACCATAAAGGGGCTTTCACAATAAAGCATCACAATATGTCAAATGTGATTACAACAGACTTATTACTCTCCTTTTGTGTTCCTACGGTGGTACAGTATGTGCTCGTTGCTGACCCTATTCTGTGTTACAGTGACTATATCCATATTAGTTAATTATCAGGAATATTTGTTTACTAAGTGTCTCTCACTGAAATGATAAATTTCACATACTAGATGGTTAACAAACAAGAATGTAACAAAACTAAATAATAAAGAAAACTAAGAAAGTTAGAAAAATTAACAGGGCTATTATTTTTTGCTATCTGCTAACAGAAACAAATAAATCAACTCTGTTAATTTGAAGGCCCACCTCCTGGTATGAGATATTACAATCAGTTCATATCCCCACCATCAATTTCCCCTCGGATCTACATTAATACCACAATTCCAAGCCCATCTCAGTCTTTAAGTGGCCACTTTTCCTAGAAATTTCCCCACCCAAATTCTATATGTGTAGCATGTTTCTCCCATCCAAGTGTGGGAAGCCCACGCTTCCTTGCTGTCCACAGTAATTCATTCAAGATATTCACAGCTAACTTTACATATCAGGAAGTAACAAAATATGGTATGAAAAGATAGTGATCTTGCTAGTTGTGGGGCCTAGAGAGGCATGTGTAATCATGTGTTGGCACCAAAGAATATACTTTCTGATCCACTCAGATCTTCATCAGCATGAGAGACCACTGTTAAGATCACAATTTTATGCTATAATGTTGAATTATGTGCATATGATCATCAGCATTAGAGTCCATTGTACAGATCACAATTTTGTGATTTAATGTGCGATTATTTGCATGTATGCGCCTTCCTTCACCTCCCAAACTACAAATGATCTGTCATTTATTACTATATTATTTGTATTTAACAATATTTCACATCTCTCTATACAAAAATAAAACTTTCAAAACTATGCATTAATAAATTCTTCATATAAACCATGCAAAATGTAACAAAGACCATTTTTTTTTTCTGTGGCACTACAGCCCCAATTTGGGCCTAGGCCTACCTCCATGAAACTCTCCGTTTCACTTCGGTTTACTAGATCTTATACGTATGGTAGGACTCCTTGGGCGAGTGATCAGCTCCTCGCAAGGCCTCTACCTGTAGACAAACACAGAAAAATGCACACAAACATCCATGCCCTGAGTGGGATTCGAACCCACGATCTCGGTTTCCGGAGTGAGCGAAGACAGTGCATGCCTTAGACCACTCGGCTACCGTGACCGGCAACAAGGACAAATAGATTTTTAAAAATTTCACACTCACAAGTATTCGTGCACACTCTTCATGATCATAGATGGCTGCTAGATGGAGAGCTGTACGGCCATGTTCTCCCCCTTGCAGGATGTCAATGCGGTCTTTATACTTGCTCATTACTTCCAGCACTGCCACCTTGTTCAATTCTGTCACCAGATGAATTGGCGCTTGTTTCTTGTCATTCAGTATGCTTGTGTTTACACCACTGGAAATATTACATCTTGCATTTTTGTCCCATGTTATACTTTTCATGTATTATGTTTACTCTATCTATCCCTCTATGGTTCTATAGCTCTTTGTTGGACCTTGGCTGCTTTTTCAGTTTCTTAATCCTACACATAGCAGGTTGAACTTCTTGGGCGGGGGATCAACCCGCCACAAGGCCACTACCTACATGGAGAACAACACAAACACAGAATAAACGCCTATAGAAATTTATACTTTGAGTGGGGTTTGAACCCATGATCCCAGTGTT
Source organism: Cryptotermes secundus (assembly GCF_002891405.2). Classification (NCBI taxonomy): domain Eukaryota; kingdom Metazoa; phylum Arthropoda; class Insecta; order Blattodea; family Kalotermitidae; genus Cryptotermes; species Cryptotermes secundus. The sequence goes on from NW_019723311.1 coordinate 100,210, forward strand.
CGAGCGAGCGAAGACAGTTCATGCCTTAGACTGCATGGCCATTGCAATCGGTATTGTGTTTACTTACACAATTTATGTCAATGTATAGGGTTTCTCTGATAATACCAAGGATGTTATGTTACAAAGGATCAGTTCCAGACACGCAAAAATTTATTAGCTTGGAATGCTCCGTGTTATTATTGCGAAGAGAAATATATAATAAAAAAAAAAAAAGGCAACGTCTTCCTTGTGGTAAGCATTATGCCTTGAAAGTGTTGAGATAAAGCTCTATACACTCTACCTTGGCAATAAATGGAAGTGAATGCTCAGCATTATGCTTGGGCTGTTACTTCAAGGAAACATTTACTGGTACTCACTGCATATGAATCTGGACTAGTTCAAGTGCTGGTCTGAACATTGCCCCCCCCCCCAAGAAAAAAACACATACACATTTAAAACTTTCTACTGGAAATCTATAATACTGAGTAGTGTGAGAGCGATGGTATCAGTAATAACCAGTGTTAACCACCAGACATTAATGTATTGGACACAAATGGATTTGGAGATTAAATTTTTGAAACATTAAACTGTTTCATGGCACAGGTACTATATACAAATATCTTTTAATTTTAAAAAGCTGGCTTCTTTCAGCATAAAAATTTCTATATTTAAAAGCAAAAATTTTGATATCCTAATTACTGGAAATGAAGTTCAGTTTGTAACAGAAAACAGAGTAATTCTTGCCATCTTTGTGCAATCTTGTTGATATATTAATATTCACAAGTGTTTGTCCTCATCTCTTCTCAGTATACTACACTATACGTTTCAGTCTAACTGGCCATCATGAGGTGTATAAGATGCTGGATTAATATAACCCGCTGCTCTGCTATCACACTGTTCTGCTTTTCATTTTGATGTAAAATGTTTTTAAAATATTTTATTTTAGGTATTTTAAATTATCATGTGTTATGCAAGTGTCTGGTGTATGTTTTGTTGATCTGTTGGTTCATCCTTTTGTGCTGTGTGTAGATGTTCTCATTTTACATCAAAATCAAAAGCAGAACACCAGGATGGCAGATTGACATGTTCCTTTAATCCAGCATCTTATACACCTGATGATGGTCAGTTAGGATGAAACATGTAGTGTAGTATACTGAGAAGAGACAATTATGTTGAAATGTGAATATTAATATACCGATGAAGCTGCACAAAGATGGCAAAGCGCGAGAACACAAAGTTAGAATACACAGTGCAACAGGATGCTGCAGCATAATATTATGAGCCCTTATAATAAATTTCCTCTCTGTACTAAAATAGATACTTTGGCCATGACTTAAAGTGATATTACATGCTGTACATCTCAGTTACATTTTCTGCCAACACACTATTGAGTTAAAATTTGCACGGAAATGTGAAATAAATTTTTGAGTATTGATAATTATAGAAATAACTGGAATGTATGAAACTATAAATTATGCACAGAATTACTGGGTTTCTGAACTTTTTCCATCGTCCGGAATTCTAGGTAATAGAGGACATGACGTTTTGGAAACTGGATCTGTTTCTGTAGGTGTCTTCCTTTCTCACCTGAAGACAGAAACAGTTTCCGTAGGTGTCTTCCTTTCTCACCTGAAGACAGAAACAGATCCAGTTTCCAAAACGTCGTGTCCTCTATTACCTAGAATTCCGGATGATGTAAAAAGTCCAAAACCCCAGTAATTTTGTGTGTCATCCACCACGGTCAGAACCCTTTAGAATCTATAAATTATGCACTTGGAATTTTGTGTTACTATACTTTGGTTTGAGCTGAGCTGTATAAAATATCTGCATTTGAGCAGATAATACCTAATATGTATTTTTGTGTTGGGCTAACTGAACTGTGCAGTTTAACTCATGTTACGTTATGTATTGCAGCATTATACTATAATATTTGTGGTCTAAGTCCGATTAACATTGATAATAATAAATGCTACCTGCTGGTTTAATCACTATTCCGACTGAAAGTTTTTGTAGTTATCCCCAGAAAACCTAGGTAAATGCTGGGATTGTACCCCGAACTAGGCCACAGCTCTGTCCATCCAGATCTTACCTGCTAACCCTTCATAATCATCCTTCACTCTCATTCAACACTATACAACCTTTGCAGATGAAGGAATGCCATTTTATATCAAACAAAATAATGCTCAACATGGCTCAGTGTCCAATATTTTTGTAAGCAAACTCCTGATACTTTAGTGAAAGAGCAGATTTATTTTCTATGTTCATTTCTCTGCTACTGACCTTTGCAGTAAGTAGTCAACCACCTCAACAGATTCATTTTCCACAGCCACATGCAAAGGAGTGTTGCCAGCGTGGTCTTTAATATTTAGATCTGAAAAAGGAACATTTGATCACTGAGCGGATTATGTTTCACTTCTGATGGTGCACATGTGTGAGCAGCTGTGTGATAGCAACATGTTCAGAATTATTGTTTTCATTGCTCACAGAGGCAAGATTACATAATTTATTAATTTTTAGCTAAATGTAACCATAATGGCTCATTAACTATTCAAAAATGATAAAAAAGAATTATGCTTAGCTTCAGTAACGGTTCGCCTACTAGACATCACTCTTTACAAAGTCATCTAAAATTCATGACTGGATTTTATAAACTATCTTAAAACACATAACTTCCAAAAGAATTTTAATAAGAGACATCTTTGCCGTTACACTTATATGAACTTTGGAAAGATAAACCATCCAACGTAAAAAAGTTTGGTATAAAGAATTCAATATTTATATTGCCTTACATATTTCAGCCTTTTGGGGTCATATTCAGAGGCTCAATGGTAAAAAGATCTTGCTTTACAATTGTTGTACATCTTAGTGTAATCATGTTACACACTTATAAATTATAAGGTAGATTAAACTGTTGATGTTTAAATATTATCAATAAAAAGGTTCAAATCACATGTTGGCACTACATGTAACCAATAGGACACCCAGACATTTAAAAGGCAACAATAAAGAAAAGTATCCATCAGAAAATGTAACATACAACAAGAAACATTTATCATTCACATATTATGGTGGATAAAGTGTAATAAATTAATAAGCCTGTGTTTTCTGTGCAGGCTCTCTGTGTGCGTGCCACTGCGAGCTGTGCTGAAAGCAAGAGGTAGCTGCTGCAGCACATATAAGCACAGAGCAGGTATCTCCATGATTTTTTATTTTAAATTTAAATTTTAAATATTAAAGCTAAATTGAGAATTTAAAATTTTAAACCAATCGATGAGTCAGTATTAATAAAGATTTTAAACATAATTGACAAAACCGACAAGGGGAGTTCTGGAATATCGGGTATCGATTGACAACAGAGCAATGAACAATTGGAAATCTGGAGTTTAAATGTTAATATTGAGTGCAGTGTGACAGCTACATGAAGTAAAATTTACCTGATGATGGCCGGTTGCGGCCAAAACATATAGTGTGAAAGAAGGGGGACAAGAACTACAATAAAGTGTTACATTTACGACGGCGTTTGTATTATACATATAGAAGTGTGGAATGCAACAGGATGCTTAAATACAATATAATAAACAGTGAATGTTTCATTAAAGAGCATTACACAACTGGCCTTTATAATGGAGACAGTGTGTTTTCTCTCAGATAGAAAATTAATTTTTTAAATATTAGTTAGATGAATACCTTGCACCAGAAGTGTCTCATATTTGTTTTACACTTTTGGAGGTTAACTTTAGTTGTGCCCATGTTAGAGATTTTGGATGAATCTGATGAAATCATGACCAAGTATTTTAGTCTTTCATGGTCGCTAAATATGATGAAATAATGATGATTTAATTGATTTAAGGCCCTTAACACAGTCAGAAAAGAAGATGGGCACATTTCCTTATATGTGAAAGCAGCAGCGTTAACTTCAATCAAATATTCAGCGAAACCTACTTGTTCATTGAAATAAATTTCAATTTAAGTATGTTCAAGTAAATACAAATTTTCTTCAAAAACAGAAAGAAAAATAAATTGAAGCCAAGAGTCAGTTCTTGTATATAGTACTTAATTCATAAGCACTGTAGTAAAGCCATTCACAGCAACTAAGCAGAAATAATTTTTTCTGACATTCTTGCTATATTGAAAAATTAAGTTGTAGTTTGTACTGAGGTCCACATTGTATGTTATGCACAGTTCTTTACAGTTAAAGATTCTTGATAAAGTTTGATTTGGTTTTCTTGTGAGGTTTATATTTGACCAGTGAAAAGTAAAATTAAATTTCCTTGACAACTCCAATACCAAATTTAAATGAAGTCCATTCATTTTACACACTTTGTGCAAAGAATGAAAACAAAAAGTTTTCCAACATGCCTTTCAGCAAAGGAAGTTATGATGAATAGTTTTCAATGGGCATGGTTAGTGACTACATTCCACGTCCCTTTTAGGTGACATGGAGTGGAAGTTCTTGAGAGAATAACAAAACTGATGAATAAGTCTGAGGAAGAATTGGCGTTTGCAGTATAAGTGCCAAAATAAAGTAACTGAAGAAATGAAATTGTGTGAGATACTACATTAATATTCTTAATGGAACATACATTCCTTTATGTACAAAAGACACAAAACCTGTTCAGTTTGAAGGATTTTTTCCCCTCCCGATTTTATTTACTGCTTTATAAATGCTTAATTTTTTTTTTTTGCTCATATAAGAGAGAATGTAATATTATTAAGGATGTTCCTGGATGGACCGACCACACATGTATCAACCATTGGGGTTTAATGGGTTAGGAACATGGGAGATGACACAGTAGGGCCAAGCCAGGCATCTGCCCATATACCCAATGGATTAAAAAAATATATATACTCCATAAACTAACTATTACTATAAGTTAATATTAAAATACCAAAAATTGTAATTATTTAAAATATTCTTTTATGTCCTCGAATACTCTAGGGGGATAAGTAAAAACACCCATAAATTTGGCAAACATTTTCTGGCTCACCCCCCCTTTCCCCGCCGGCGTCAATTGTTTGGAATAGGAGTAATCAATCCTAACAATACAAAACAATAATTTCTGTATCCTATCGGGGCCCTTAATTGTGAATACCTATATTTCAAGCACAGAAGCAGTCAAAATATCATAAATACGAAATAACTGGAGTACGCACGCGTCGTGTGTGCGCTTGCCGGAATGCATCAACAAAAAACTTATGAAGACTTGGACTTCACACAGGGTTATACTCTTGTCTCACTTCTAGGAAATTTGTTAAATACATCAATACCCCATTTTGCCCAGTCACTACTGAGTCTTCATAAAAATAACACTTGCTTAAAGGACAGGCATAATAAGCTTTCTGTATAAATCCATTTTTCGTCTGGTTTACACAATCAGCCCAACTGTTTGTCAACTGCGTAAAGAATTTTACTGGCGCAACCACACGCACAGAAACTGCAATGTCTGTAACTACAGGCTTGTCCACGAAATTATTCGACACTGGTAACGTGACCTGATAAAAAAAAAGATAGAACAGGGATAGAAGAGTACACACCTGTAAATAAAAAGTCTTGTCATATGCAAGACTGACAAGGCCTACTTCTTTTGGACACAATAATTTTGGCCTCCTCACACCTCGCGCAGAATTCAGCTGTCACACGACAGTAGCGCTATTCAACTGCTCGGTGAACGAAAAGTGATATGGCAGTCTTGACCGTCTTGACCGTCTTGACCATTTCACGGGGCAGGTCTGTCCTGTTACTAACAAGTTATTCCTTTGTTTATTTTTTCATTCCTCTGTGTGTATGTGTGTTCGGTAGTTGTGACCCTATGTTCGTTATTGGTTACGTGTTCAGTGTTATGTAGGGAACATGGAATACACTTGATAACAGTTCATACGTTGTATATTTGCAGTCGCTGCGTTAGATTCAGAAGTGAGTGTACTTCAGAAGGTCTACTACATCCACGTGATTTTAATCAACGGGAAAGTTTTAAAGCATAAGCGAGAATAAGTGATAACACTCAGTGAGCTCCTGTTACATCATGCGGGCTGCAGAGCTTATCCTGAAACTTCTACGTGCCTAAGGTAAGTTACACGCATATGCAGTTTTTTGTGAGCGCCAATCCAGGTGGAAGAATCGGCCGCTATTCTTGTCAAGTCGGGAAGACCCATAACGCTAAAGGCTATGATGTGTAGCCCACAGTTATTGGTCTAAGTGCATGGGGAAACCCACCCTCCCCAATAACTAACTAACTAACTAACTAACTAACTAACTAACTAACTACCTACCTTACGATATAGGCCACGCCATAGCTCAAGCGGTTGGTCGCTGGCTTCCCACCGCGGCGGCCCGGTTTCAGTCCCGGGTTTGGTCAAGTGGGATTTGTGGTGGACAAAGAGGCGCTGGGGCAGGTTTTCTCCGAGTAGTTCGATTTCCCCTGCCAATCTTCATTTCACCAATTGCTCCACAATCACCCTCACCTATCATCTGGGGCTGGTAAAATAGGCCAGAAGTGGCCACAGTACAAGGGACTTAGTTCCGCCCCCCAGCAATAAAAAAAACTTACGATCTCAACTTTCTGTGTTAAAAGCATTATCTAGAATTATTTTGACACTGTCCATCAACTTGGGTTTTCTTCAAACACAGCGTTCCGCCATCCGCCACAACACTGGAAATGCCCCTCCTCAGTTGAGTCTGCCGTCTAACGAACCAAACTGAGGAGAAATCTTTTCCTCCCTTACATTTGTGACAGAAACAGACCAAGACTCCGAAACATGGTAATAAGCAAATCAAGACGATGGGGGGGGGATTCAAAGTAACACCTATGTTTACGGCAGTACACCATCCTCAGATATGTTTATGCTTAGGACCTAGAATTCTTATTTTTATCATGATTAAAAACCCAACAGTACAGGAAAGCTGGACAACCACCTCTTGAGCCACCACATTTGAATTTCTTCCACGATGCAGGGCTTCAAGCGCAGAGGTTTCCAAATTCGGATTTTGCTCCCATTTAAAGGCACGCGTCTTCACGGAGAGGACATAACAATTTCAAGTGGTTATTTGTTTCAATAGCGACCATAGGCTTGAACTGTTAACAAAAAGGAGTAAATTTATTTTGATAATTATGGCATTGAAATTCATACGAATTATACCGAAACATCGGAAGAGGTGAGAAAGCATATTATTTTGGAGGCTACAACTACACATTGTTAGGATGTTAACAGGTCGCGTTAATATACTGTGTCGCCGACGAAAAGTCATCTTTAAGCAGATAATCTCTGCCTTCGCGAATAGCTACGTTCGTGGAGGCAGTTTATAAAGCAGCGAAGTCTCAATCGCCAATTCGCATAGGTGCAATGCCGTATCTGTGAGTTTCCGAGCGACCCCAAAATCCCCCCCCCCAATATATATGCTATATCGCCAGCTTTATTCCCAGAAACTAACAATACATGGAACAGACTTGAAAGGATTCTGACGATGGTGTATGCTGTACAGAAATATTAGTCTTATTTTGGACTCTACCCATCATTCCATCGTCTGGTATATATATACCAGACGATGAAAAAAAAAACACGTTTCGGACACTGGATCTGTCTCCGTCCTCAGGTGGATGGGGCAGGATAAACCTACTCAGTTGAGCCCCTTAGAAAGAGCTAGTCTCAATCTTCTATATACGTGTACTAGACGATGGATAGAGTCCAAAATAAGCCAAATAGTTCTGTACTAAATACATGGAACCATCATTATTCAGTTCCTTCATTTCATCCTCCACCTCCAACAACACGGCGGACCCAGTGGCGTAGTTGGTTGAGGCACTATGCCACAAGTCTGAAGGTCGCGGGTTCGATTCCCGATGTCACTGGATTTTTCAATTGCCCTAATCCTTCCAGCCGCAATATTGCTCTGGGGTCGATTCAGCCTCTAACAGAAATGAGTACCAGGAATCTTCCTGGGGGTGGGGAGGCTGACAACCTCACCGCCATCCGTGAGCCGATTGCCTAGAAATGTGAGAACGTCGACGTCTCACAACCCTATGGGCCTCCGTGGCCGGTTACAGGGATAACTATATCTTTCCCCCAAATACTACAAGTTACATGTGACGGTTTTTTAAACACCGTTACCATCTGTAAGCAAGTTCGTGTTCGCATGCCAAGACAAGTCAAGGAACGTTCGTATGGGCAAAATTTCGTGATGCGAATCTTCGTAAAGCGCGGGCACTCGGCATAATAATCAATGAATCAATGAAATGGGAGGAAGTAAAAGCACAATATTTTGTAAGACGAGTCCAAATAATTTTGCAAGGAAATCCTTTCGTTTATACAAAATTATTTTTAGAGAAACTTATGTATTGGAATTTCTGTTTCAGAATTTCAAAAAAAAAAAAATGTTAAAATACATTACTTTTCTGGTACTTTTCATGTTTAAGTAAGGGTTATGTACCGATTCTGCATCGGTCTTATGGATATATCCGCCGGACCAGCTGTCTTCTTTGAAAGATATTCCCTAGTGGAATTAAAACGTGAAACTCACCACATATGAAAAGACACTTATTAAATCGAAAATGCCCGAACGGTAGTATGGTTTGTATCCCTGCGGAATTCAACATGTAGGAACTTATGAATAGGAAATGCAGCATTGAAGAACATTTTTTTTTTACAATATAAGGAAAATAAATTACTGAAGTTCAAATAATTGATACACGGTGCTCGAAAGCACATGGGATATTTATTTTAAATCGTATACCAGAGAAGATAAAGTAAACAAAAATGAACAAAAATATTCATGTTCACACGCTTGAGCCATAAAACACAAGGATATTATTTACATTGTAATATTTACCACGGTTCTCAGAAGATATCGTATGTAATTCTATTCTGAATGATGAGAAAGATAGAAACATTATATTTATTTTATGGTTCCATAAAGAGAATTGCTGAAGTTATAGCATCCAAACATGTCCTAAAATATATTAATAAGTGTGGCAAATAAAGGATAATACATGTCGTTATTTGTAATCATCTCGTTCCGAAAGAAAAAAAATATATATACCGCGGAACTAGCCATAGGGTGTCTCTAAACCATGCTTAGAGAAACATTGTCAAAATCATACTTCTTAAAATAAATGAAAGGTAATATTTTATTTTTACCAGACTATTCTAAAAAACACGACAACATTGTTGAACTTGAAGTAGTTGCTACAGGGTGCAAGTAACTTTTGAGTTATGTTGTTTAAGGGAACTTCTCTGCCCTTTGCTCCACGATTGATTTTCTAGTTTTATATTGAAATCTGAATCGTCCTATACATTACGTTTTTAGTATGTCATACCTCCTCCATGTGCGGCAATGAATTGTAAGATGTTCAGCTTGTTCCTCGCAGCCGCCTGATGAGCCGCCGCCCTGCCTCTAGAATCCCGCACCCCGAGACGTCCCGGCTCTGCCAGGTACAGGCGCCCGAAGTCCTCCACATTACCGCTCTCGGCAGCCTGCAACATGTGGCAAACACTATTCCTGCAGCTGCCCAAACCATTTGGCCACTGAAGTAAAGGAAATGCAGAACGAGAAGGCTGTGAATCGTTCTGAATACTTAATTCCTCAAACCCCATAACGAACTGGGATGAAAGAGATGAAATTCAATAGTGCAAATACAAGTTAGCCGTTTGTCGGAAAGGAAAAGTCCAGATCTGAAGCCGGGACTACCCAAATACGAAACCATTTTAGGTCATCAACGCATAACCCGTCCTTAGGCTGCGGATGGAGGAGGCTGCCTCCACATATGGAGGGCAGCTGAGTACAAACCGAGTATGCAGTTCGGACGGCAGAATAGGGGCTGTGCGGGGGACTAATACCGCTCACTTTAAAATGTTAGTGTGTTACGAAAAGTTAAACAGGACTCTGGACTTGAACCAGTGGCGGATTTTTTTATTATTTAATTAATAGCATATTTACAAGCTGCTCTAGATAATAAGGAGTAATAAGTAAATTTGTTCTAGAGCCGCGCAATAGCACAAGTGGTTAGTCGCAGGCTTCCCACCGCGGCACCCCGACTTCGATCCCGGGTCTGGTCAAGTGGGATTTATGGTGGACAAAGTGACGCTGGTACAAGAGGCCAGAAGTGGGCGCAGTACAAGGGACTTAGTCCAACGCCACCAGCATTTTAAAAAGTTCTAATTAGGTGTCTTGAGTAGAGAAGTCATCCACTGATGATACTCTGACAGGCCCTGTAGAGGAATGGTGATGGTTTTAATATCCGTCATCTGCGGGTTGTGGTAGGTCAGACGGCCACTGTCTCCTCAGTCTTCTTATTACATTTGGTGGGTTGCTAATTTCTACACCTAGATAGGATAAATGATATGAACCCCGTCCCAAGTGCAAACAATATATTGTATGTCCTTGATCTTGCTCTCCTTTATACTACATGTTTCGGCCTCAAACGGCCATCATCAGGTGTATACACTCACGTTGCTGTTACACTGCACTTAGTTTAAAATTTAACATTTAAAAACACATTGTTCCTTTTGTTGTTATTATCAACATCTACTTCGTTGATATCTGTCTAGTTTATAGATTGAGGCCGAAACATGTAGTGTAAAGGAGAGCAAGATCAAGGACATATAATATATTGTTTGCACTTGGGACGGAGTTCATATCATTTATCGTATAGAGTGCTACAGGACGTTTAAATATAATATTCTACACCTAATCTGTTATTGTGTCCGAGTATGCTTTGATGGTTGAGTGTTGACTCTATACATTATATTTCTTCTGTGACAAATGGGATTTGCAAATCATTGTGGATAATAAAAGTTGGAGACATACCAAAGTGCTCTAGTTACTGAGCGCAAGAATTTGGATTGAAGACTTTGAATTATTTTTGTGTTTGATGGTTTTGTACAGCCCATAGCTGTATAACTTATGTTCATATTGGTTTTATTATACACTTATATAGTGAAGTTTGTTTTCTATAGATAGCTTGGATTTACGGCCCAAAAGCCGTAAATCTCGTAGTTTTAAATTTAATTTTTGACGTTTTGTTTTGACGTGTTTCTGCCATGTCAGTTCTTTGTCGGAGCATAATCCCAAGTATTTTAATTAGAAGAAAGCAGTTTTCTGGGATTTGGCACCGCCGTGAAAGCCTCAAATCTTACATATTTTAATTAGGTTTGGATTCGGTATTTGCATATTATTGATGGTAACCTGCGAGCAAGTTATGCGTTTCGTGNAGCCCATAGCTGTATAACTTATGTTCATATTGGTTTTATTATACACTTATATAGTGAAGTTTGTTTTCTATAGATAGCTTGGATTTACGGCCCAAAAGCCGTAAATCTCGTAGTTTTAAATTTAATTTTTGACGTTTTGTTTTGACGTGTTTCTGCCATGTCAGTTCTTTGTCGGAGCATAATCCCAAGTATTTTAATTAGAAGAAAGCAGTTTTCTGGGATTTGGCACCGCCGTGAAAGCCTCAAATCTTACATATTTTAATTAGGTTTGGATTCGGTATTTGCATATTATTGATGGTAACCTGCGAGCAAGTTATGCGTTTCGTGGTGAATGTAACTTGCACTGATTTTGTCTGGTTTATTTTGATTTTCCCTTTGCTGGAGGAGCTCTAAGTGTTGTTTAGGATGTTGTGATGCTACTACTGGATCTACACGTAGTAGGGCTGTGTAGACAAACTGTGGAAGCCCCCACAAGTAAAAATAAATTTACGTTTTGATAATTCCTCTTTTTTCTTGTTTCCTATAATATTTTTTATTGCTAGTGGGGTGGGACTAAGTCCCTTGCACTGCGGCCACTTCTGGCCTATTGTACCAGCCCCAGACGATAGGTGAGGGTGATTGTGGAGCAATTGGTGGAATGAAGATTGGCAGGGGAAACCGAAGTACTCGGAGAAAACCTTCCCCAGCGCCACTTTGTCCACCACAAATCCCACTTCACCAGACCCCGGGATCGAACCCGGGCCGCCGAGGTGGGAAGCAAAACGAATCTGAGAGCCAGAATGCGTCTAAACTCAACCATATTTGCACTTTCCGTATGTTTCTCTCTTACTATACAGAGTCTCTTACCGTGCTGTGCGTTGAGGGTAAAATCTAACCTTACTTTTCTTCACAACCCCTGGAGCACAAAATGCATATCTGTTCACTCTATGGAGGCCTAAATTCTGTTCGAGAAAAGCGCTGGCATTAGCGGGTAGCTTGGAATATGACAAGTTTAAGTACAGGGTGCGTCAGAAAGAGTGGATGGATTTCACAGGGCAATAAAATTGAAATCCATTCATTCTTTCTGACGCACCTTGTACAAATTACGGAAACGTTACGTGTCCGGATTTAGAAGATGTCCGTGAAAGGCCCGCCTACCCCAATGATCAGCTGGAAGATCTAGGAGGATAATATTAAAACAGATCATGAAAAACAGGATGGATATGGACTAGATTTATGTGGGTCAGGAGAGGGAGAGTGGCGACATCTTGTGGAGGAGGCAAGTCATAATTAGTGAACAGATATGAAATAAAATTTGAGTGAAGGAATGGAGAGGGAACGCTAATGTTAACTCGCTCTAGAAGCCTGCTCTCAACATGATTCTGCAAACAGCCGTGGGATATACAAGAAGACTGTATAACATCCATGTTTGACAATTAAAAATCTCACTTTTAGATGAAATTTGCTACATCGTTGACTAGCAACAGTGAAACATCTTCACATTTGATGCACCTGTCGGAAATGTGGAAAGGTAAGGGTAAAGTTGTCCATGTGCTTAACTTATTAAGCACTACGCCATGAAGGCGTATGTGGAATGAATGTATAGATCCATATTTTCTTGACGTCGGCACTAGTTGGAGGTGAGTGGTCAGCTTCACGCCCCGGCCGCTTTACCCCCGAGGAAAGAGTCCCCAGTACCCATTGGATAGTAGGGTAGGTGGGCCCCAGAGCTGGCCTGGACGACATGGAGAAGTGAAAATTCTTGTCTCCATCAGGACTCGAACTTCGACCCCTCGGTCGTCCAGCCTGTAGCCAGTCGCTATACTGACTCGGCTATCCCGGCTCCCCGCCGGAAGTGTGTACTGTTATTAACACGTGACATTTACAAGCTCGATAGATCAAGCTTACATTCCGTCACTCAGTTATCTAGTGATTCTGTCACACCGTTCTAGGAAACACAATTTAGATAAAAACATTATAAAAGGAATATTCTGATAGGCTGCGCTGTGACCTGCGCTCCAATTAACCACCTTGATGCCAAAATGAAATTCTAATTCCATTTGTCTTGCTAAGTATTTCAACATTATTAACGATCAGCTATCACGTATTTGATCTTTACTTATCGTTGTGGAGTATGATGCTCTACATATTTTGTGTTCAAGGAATATATCTAAATAAAAGTTTACAAACTAATAATGGCACAAACTCTAACACAGATACATGATATTAGGACAGGAAAGGAGGAAAAGGACAAAACACAGTAAATAAAATTTAAAACCGTAAGCCCGAAAAAGGACTGTACAGAAATGAATAAAACTGAACATGAATTCAGAGGTCTGATGAATGACCCATTGAAATTAAGAGTAAACTGAAAATACAACTTACAGTAGAGTAATCTAGAAGAGATAGTAATGTCTATAAGTTTGTTATAATGAAGGGCGATGTGTTCGTGCGTCACATAATACTGAAGTGTCGAAGTGTTGAGCGATCCGACTGACCTAAACCGCTAAATGGAAGCCGCAAGACACTGTCACGTAGACATTTTGAAATGGATTATGAGCCCATCATGTGAAACACGACCTTCAAAATTACTTTTAAGGATAACAAAAAAGTATTTACCTCTACTGATAAGCGGCCTCCGTAGTCTAGAGGTAACGTTCCCACCTCATGACTCGTAGTACGCGGGTTCAAACCCGGCGGAGGTCGTGGAATTTTTAAGGGCGGAAAAATTCAGGGAACAAGTCCTCCGGGAGGGACTTTAAGCCGTGGGTCCCGTGTCGTAGCTTTACGGCACGTAAAAGAACCTCATATCTCCAAAGGAGGTCACTGAGCCAAATTCAGGGACATTTCCCGCCCAACAGTAGTCTCTAACGCCTCTGATAGATGGGGGAAGCATTATAGATACCGCTAAGCCAGTAGAGGCCGAACTCGCTGGCTCGGTCGGGACTGATGGTACGCACCAATATCGGTAGGGTATAGAGACTGGTAGAATATCATAGAGGGAAGCACAATGGACCAATACTGGTTTAAGTGCATGGGGAAACCCACCCTCTCCAATAACTAACTAACTACCTCTACTGATCGTTGATTTCAGCATATCACAATTTTTACAATTTTAAGGATCTAAAATTACATGTAATTTCGATAACTCAAACGTTTTAAAATACTTTATGTAAACTGTGTAAGATTTTCTTTAGTACTGAATGCTCATGAAAATGGCCAGTTAAGGCCGAGACATGCTGGGCTGTAAGATTATTTAACCGATAAAAGTTGGATGCACTTAATGATAATTTTATATTCATCTTAATGTAAATAGTGTATCGGCAACAGTGACATGTCAGATCATGATTTGTGCGTCTTTGGAGTATAACGTCGTTGCTATTAGAAAACTTATAGGTAATGCATCATTAATCAAGGAAATATCAGGAAAAATATATCTGTAATTGATCCCCAAATTGCATTGACAAAACAAATTTACCCTCAGGAGTTAATAATGCCGACCAAATCAATGTAGAAGTTCTTAACAGCTTTGAGGGACAAGTTAAAAGCAAACGTAAACCCCAGACTACCAAGTCTATATGCAAAGATACTGTTACATGTACATCCGTTGCTAGGCAACGGGTTGGTAAACACGTTCCCGCAGAAGCAACCAGGTGGAACAATAGGACGTCGATTGTTAGGCAACGAAGCTATAGACACGCATCTTTAACAGTAGAAGATGGTGTTCTCCATGGGGTACGTGCAGAGGAGTTATCTTGAAGACAGTCGGCGCTATAATTTCAGTTGAGGGTTGGCAGTTGAGAGTTCAGTCAAGAGAATGGGAATACAACGGCACGCGGCAGTTCAGTTCGTAGTTGAAGAAGAATCAGAAGTCGACCTGTGAAAACTTAATGTGTGATTAGAAGATTTAGTCACGGTGACTTGAAGTGTTAGTTTCTGTGTTGAGATCCGTTGCCAGGAGACGACTAGTGAAGACGGAGAATCTTAGTGCGTGTGCACCGGCGAACTCAAAGTGTGTACAATAGCGACAGTGTTACATAGATTGCGATTAAGAGAACTTGTAACCGAAGTGCCTATAAATCCAATCATTCGATCTAGAACTCGCTATTTTCGTCACGCGTACACGTGGCGGTTCGGATCATGTTGGATTCATCAGCACTGGTTGCCACCCAAAATACGTAGCGATTTAGTGTCAGTAGTTGCGCAACCATAAACCCGTGACAACTGGAAACTGCGGAAGAATCATATTGCACTGAATCGAAGATTGAATTGGGTAGTCATACCACGAAAATGAAACAAACGTGGCAACAAATAAGGGAAATTCTGGCCGCACAGACCCACTATGCACAAATGGAGACATTGTGGAGCCATCAGTTTCCTTTCTGGAATGTGGGACAGGTTCATTTGCTCTGTTAGTTATTATTTCTATCTTAGCAAAAGACATCTCGATCCGTTCCAGTGCTTGATATTAAAGTGAATAGAAATTTCATTAAGAGCAACCAGTTTAATATAAATATAAGTAAATATACCTTTACACCAGCCGTGTCAAACATGCGGCCCCCATAGCCACAAAGTGCGGCCCCTCAACTTTTAGAGCTAATTGATATTAAAATCAATATTAAAATTTTAGTAGAAATATTTTTTGTAAAGACAATTTTCCAACAGACCAGAAGACAAGAAGTCTCACGCAGACATAAATTAGCGGGCTGCAGGAAATTCAATGTTTTGCTATTTGTAACACAATTTCTTGTGTAATCTCTCTTTTTACATATTGAAAAGTGTTTGATACTTGTAAAAAATGGCATGCTCTTGCTTTTTAAAACTGTAAGATATGTGACTTTAGGTAATTATATTGAAATTATTCCTAAATAATAAATAGAATTAAATTTTTTGTATCAAAATCTAATGTATATTTCGATTTTGAAGTGCGGCCCTGGACTATTATTTATAGGGCTGAGGTGGCCATCTGTACAAGTTGAGTTTCACATGCCTCCTTTACACGTTTCGAACAGCACTGACCATCATCAGAACGTTCTCCAACATTACAGGATTTTATTTTTAAATTTATGTTATACATATCTGTGTATAAGGAGTTTAACCATTAAGAATTAAGATTAGTATCATCAAGTTGTGTTAAAATTAGTATATTAATATTTTTTAAAGTGGTTAAAAACTATGTTGCGTAACGTTGAACTGGTGATGTTTTTTCCGGTTTTGTTATGTACAGTATTCTATATGCTCGTCTGTGGGATGTCGTGTGTATATTCAGTGAATGTTGTAGTGGTAGGCAATGTGTGCTATGGTGAATTGATCTAATTAGTCTTATTTTTAAATTCCTTATACAGAGATATGTGTATGTTGTTGTCTTTTTTGTTATGTAAAATATTCGGAGAATAAAGGAACAAAACCGGAAACCTACCATATCCAAGTAGATACAAGCGGAAATATCAGTTATATAAGAGAAGATATATACCTAATAGAAAGCAACAGAGAAATAGTGGAAGTTACATTGTATAAAGAATAATTTAACACAGTAATAAAATGTAGCCGGTCACGGTAGCCGAGCGGTCTAAGGCATGTACTGTATTCGCTCGCTCGGAAGCCGGGATCGTGGGTTCGAATCCCATTCAGGGCATGGATGTTTGTGTGCGTTTTCCTATGTTTGTCTACAGGTAGAGGCCTTGCGACGAGCTGATCACTCGCCCAAGGAGTCCTACCGAATGTGTAAGATCTAGAAAAACCGAAGTGAAGGGAGTTCATGGAGGTAGGCCTAGGCCCACTAGGGCTGTAGTGCCAAGGGGAAAAAAAATAAAATAAAATGTAAGTATAATATGGAAATAACAACTAAAGAAGCAATTGAATCTGTCCAAATTCCATAAAGGAAAATAATGATCCAGAAACAGAATTATGATAAAGGAACTCCGTAAATCACCAGAAAATAGGCAGTTACCTATGGTAAAGAATGCCAGACAACATCCAGGAAACCAAAACCAAATTACCAGCCACATATTCTAAACTTAATTTCAACCAATGTATTTTAAATGCATGTAGTGGAACTCTGTTACTAAAATTTTGATATATAATATCAACTGTAACAGTATGTAGCAGTCAGTAGACAATGTATTTATTTAAAATATCAGTTCTCCTGAAAATGACTTTGAGGTCGAAACACGATTTAAAAGAACAAAGTGTGCAAAAATGCATAGTGTTTTTGTCAGAAATTTAAAGGAGAACGTTTACGTCAGTCTTTCTTGGTCAGATAATGTAGTACATATTACACTCCCTACGTAGCATATCTTCTGATTAATAATGATATCGGAGCACTTGAATCAGGATCCCAGCAACATGAAGCACACTTGTGCGCCTCGTGGTAGGGATAGAAGCAGATCAGCAAACATTAAGCTGCTTTACACGTACAAGTAGTTGCTCTGCATTATTTAATTCCATCTTCTGCATCGGCAATGGAATGGGGGTTTTCACAGCGGAATGTATTTGTTATATTAAGAATTCTCGAGAGCGCCAATAATTAGAAGTATCATAATGCATGTCTGTTAATTTTATGTAACGACTTGAATTTCTATCAGCCATCATTCACTTTTTATTTTTATTTTTTTGTGTAACCTTCACTGTTACACGTTCAGTGGCTACTGGAGTAATAAGCCATTCGGTGTAAAGGTGAAGCTAAAGCTGTTCCTGTGCTTAACTAATTAAGCACTACGCCATGAAGGCGTATGGGGGAGTGGATGTGTAGATCCACATTTTCTTGACCTCGGCAGTAGCTGGAGGTAAGTGGGTAGCTTCAAGCCCCGGCCGCTTTAACCCCGGTACCCATTTTATAGGAGACTGGATGGATCTCAGAGCCGGTCTTGACGACGTGGAGAGGAGAAAATTCTTGATCCTATCGGGACTCAAAATCCAACCCCTTGGTCGTCCAGCCCGTAGCCAGTCGCAATACCGACTGCGCTATCCCGGCTTCTCAGCCGTCTAGTGTAACAAGTTTAATAGAATAGGCCAAATTAGATGTATAGCCTTACATGCATCGTCACTTTGATGCCATCCTTAGCAGAATAAGCCCACACACCGATACTGCGCAGGGCCGAGAGAACAGACTTAAAAACGATAACCCAGCATCACGCAAAAAAGCAGAAGACTCGACGTGCACTGTTGTTTGTGTGCCGTGTACAAGGATATCCTAATGAACTATTATTGTAGACATTTTAGAAATATCTTTTATGAAAATAATATAACTTACAAGTGTGAATCAGATTTTAAGATCTCCAACAAAAGTAAAGCTAATTTTCTTTTGCTGGTGACGGTAGCCGAGCGGTCTAGGCATGTACAGTTCTCCTTCGCTCCGAAGCCGGGATCGTGGATTCGAATCCCACACAAGGTTCAGATGTTTGGTATGTGTATGCGTTTATTCTGTGATTATGTTGTCCTGTGTTTGGGTAGAGGCCTTGCGACGAGCTGATCACCCGTCCAAGGAGTCCTACCGCCTGCAAAAATGATCAAGAAACTGATAAATCAGCCCTATGCTCCAAAGTGGGAGCAAGAGGTGAAAAAATTCCTTTTATTGGCATGCCTCTGAGTATGATCTAATTTGATCTGTCCTGTTAAATTTGTTACCTTGCGTGCAGTATTATTCCAATAGCCAAGCACTGTTGTCTGTTACAGTGAAGTGCATTCCAATTTGATCTAGTGTACACATATTTCTGAAGTACATTATTTTCTATGTAGTATAATGCACCGATTTTGATGTTCATTTACGGAAAATACATATTTTTCCAATTAATCACGCTCAGGTGTGACAGTGCACACCACCTCGAAAGATATTTAATGACATTTGTAGAGCTTTAGGGATTTCGGACCATCACGGCAACGACTGTGAAGATTATCGTCTTCCGAAATGTGATGCCTTGTATCTGGTAGATATTTACGGAAGTTTTGGAGGAAGGTGCTGCCTCCTTCTTCAGTTATAAGATAGTGCTAGCACATTCCTCGAAAAATTCATGATGTCACATCAGAATACAGTACTTTTTGTTACAGACAATAATGAGATCTGTATTGTTCATTATGTGACGCGGTTAACAGTAAGATTTTATATAGAAACCTAATACGGTTCGTTTTGATTTCCAGGTAAAATAAATGTTATACGAAGTAGATAAGGGCAAAAATTAAATTTACTTGGCAGATTTTGGAAGTAGATTCCCCGAGTTAAAAGTTTAATCGGAATGCGTCAGGTAGTTCCTGGAGTAAAACATGTGGATCGACAGACAGACATGCACTATTTTCCCTTACGCATTCATTTTATGGACTCTGTGCATGGAGCACGCAGTAAGAGGAGTTCTGCATTGCAGTGCTGCCTACTGTACTAGGCTACTTTCGGTCCACTCCACTTCCGTATTTGCATGGTCTACTTTCCTGATTTCGATGCCCAGTGAGTGCATTTTGACGCCAGTCTCTCCTTTCACGTATCATTACTTCCGGGATGGACAGTTATTTTGGACGGTCGGCCAGCTACACGAGTCATTTTAGTTCGAATTCCGAGCCAGAAAAAATATGGCTTAGCTAAACGGCTAGACATGAACTCAAGACTGCATTGAAATCTATAATAGTAACTTTACGCGGAGAACAAAGCTATCAACGTTTCTTCATTTAAATTGTAAGTAATTCTTCGAGGTAGCTGACACTTTCAGATCTGTAATTAATCCGCACACTCAGAACAAGAATAAAACAGAAATTACAATACGGTATAATATGGCGGTCTTACCTTAATTAGTTCTTCGGGGCACAATTTTTTAGGAAACTGAAATCCCTTGAAGACTTTCCTCCAGTTTCGAGCCATCTTATCCGACATGCTTGAATTGCTAGAGTTAGAACGCAAGGAACCACTCATGCTGAATGTCAGACCACAACACGACGTCCCTTCACCTGGTACAACGTTATATGCTGCAGGCGTCGCGGTCTCCCGAAACACTCTGTACTCCGTAGACTAATGCTCCAACTTCCCTCTCTGTCTCCAGTCGGCTTCTACGCACAGAGCAATCGCAGCGGTTCAAGCTGCGAAAGATCAGCCTGTGCTCCATCACTGCCGGAACATCCCTCACTGTTATAATAACCAACCTCGGTGGCTGGGGGGGGGGATGTTTCTAGTAGTTGTCATGGTGACAGTTCTGTATATCCGAATATCTGACACAAGACGGACGTGTGGTCCACGTGACAGAGCTGCTGACCTTGATAGTGATTCGTAATTCAATTTATGTCTATCGTAAGATTAGGAATTTTCCCGTAGAGAATATAGGATCATTATAATTATTGAATGCGGCAGTGTCTTAATGTAAGAGGACAGTAAGCCGGGACTGGAGGAATGGAACAACTTGCCCAATTAGATTAAACATGCGAGAAGGGCGGAAAGATGAAGTAATATTGTTTTTCCCAAGAAATGTGTTCAGGGGCGACAGGGCGCAGAATGTTCAGAACCCCTTGCGATGACCAAAGTGTAAACTTAGAAGTATCATACAACGTAATGGAGCTCAGAGGTTATTTACCTTGCAGTGAAGTAAAATATACTTTGATTTACAAAACGATCGCCTGTAAAAAGGTTTTATACTGTTTCTTTTATTAAAATGAGACATTGAGAAATTTCCACATGATTTATTAGGGTACCAGTCGCTATACCGACTGCGCTACCCTGACTCCCAAAAAGTTCATGTATAGAGTCCATACATACAGTGAGCTTCGGAGTCTCGGTCTGTCTTTGTCTTCAGGTACAATCTTGAGTCCAGTCTACTACTAAATATAAAAGTGGTTACAGGAGAACGTGACAGAAGGTGGACAGAATCAGCGTCCGAAATCTAGGCTTGTATACTTTTATTTTTCCCCCCCCCCGGCACTACAGCCCCAGTGGGCCTAGGCCTACCTCCATGAACTCCGTTCACTTCAGTTATACTTTTATCTACATAGGAGTAACATTGAAAAGAAAATTTCCCTGAACACGGAAATATAGCCGGCCTTCTGAAAGCCACATATTTTTATCCAGACAACGGATAGAATTCAAAGAGCGATACCAAATCTGTGTAACAAATTTTGGAACCATATAAAGGTGGCTGAACTCGTATCCCTGTTACTTCAACCTGAATACATTAAACAGATGTCATGTCCAGTTTCCGATACATCTTCTAGAATTCTCTACGGAACCTTCTAGGATCGTGATTATCTTGTTTTTGTATGCAATATTATTATCAGTCTCCACGACATCTCCCACGAGACATGACTGGGATTGAGGCAGGATCAACGACTTATAATGGACCGTGAGGCATGTAAAATGGAAACTGCGCTCCGTCAAGGGACGCCATCACAACAGAATTTCTTTTCTGATGTCCCTAACATTTGCGTGCATTGGTGATGTAATACTTGTGCTTTACACATCGATATTAAGCGGTATGAAGTCACTTCGAATCATTTCTTTTCCCTTTTCGATGGTCGAACTTTCTGGAAATTATTAACAGAGGCTCCATGTACATATTCACGATAGAATTCCATTTTATAGATTAATGCCTTGTATATTAAAAGAATATATCAAGCTACGTCAGCATACTTACTTATGAAGCTGAGCCCTTCTTGAGGAAAAGCCAAATCTGCGGCTACTCCAGAATTCCCCAGCAACATAAAGATTAAAAATACAAATCGCGTCCTATAATTTCAAACGGGCAGGTGAATATACTGTTTTGCGAAGTTATGCCAAGCTGAAAGTTGTTAAAAGCAAAAGGGGTCATTGAAAACTAGTTGACTGACAAGATGTAATAGTGTTCATGAACGATGTAAACAACAATAAATCTTAGATCCGATTGGAGAAATCTTCACGAGTTTAGCTGCATTTATATACACGAACGCACATCTAAATACACCTCTCTTTTAATATCAGAAAATTCTAATCCATAATTCACTAGCAGCAGTATTGTTCTTCGGCTGGGTTAGTTTTGTGATAACGTTTTGCATAACGCCGCTCCATAATTTGTTTTATGACTTCTAAACAAAATCAGTTAATAATAACCAAAAACTGAAAGTTTGTGTTGCTCTCGTGCCACTGTGCTTAATGTGTGATCCTGTATCACTGAAGGTTTCCTTCAGCTGTCTTAAAGCGTTGCTGTCATACGTATGAAGATAAGTCAAAAGTCAAAGGCAATTCTATTATAAAGCCAAACAAAATAATCACATGGTTGTCAGACATAGTTTATTGTTTCTATGTAATCGCCCTGTTTTTCATTGAATTTGATATGTAAGTTTCCTAAAATACGATGCTTTTGGTTGCAAATACAGCCATTCTTGCACAGTCTCTTGCCACATCTAATAGACATTTCAGGCGCAATTTCATAGGCGCTGATTCCTCGGTAATTCCTGATGCGTTGAGCAATTTACTTTTTAATCGCAGCACGCATTAAGTGTACAGTTGCTTCATAACAGAACTCGGCATTCTTCCTTTAAATTTTTCACCAGATCTTACATGATCCTCTGGTTCATACACTTATTGCCACGCCGAACAGCAGTTCTTCTGCAAATTTCACACGTTTTCAGACCCTCTTGGAGATCACAGATTTTTTAACGCATTTTATCAATGGGACAATCATGCCAAACGTCATTGTAATACTACTCAGAAAAGCTACTAGGTGCAAAAGAGGCAAGTTCATATTACTCATACGAGTATCTGCCATTTTTCAGTACTTTCAACATCGCTTTTGAAGGAAAATAATACTGCCTATACTTCTTGATTTCTCCATCTTAGAATATTGTAACGGATTTGGTCAGGGCATTGCCAGGCAACAGCTCTGTAAACACGGTCCAACACGCAACAGNGAACATCGCTTTTGAAGGAAAATAATACACGCAACAGTAGAAGAAGCTGTGGTTTCTGTTGATCCGACTTACGCGCCAACAGACTGGCTGGATAGCGATCACGTGATATGTGTTTCCTGTGATGCATGTCCGTTCCACGGCTATATAATTAAGAGTCCAGGAGAGTTCATGGCTGTTACGAGTAATGCAGAGTGCAGAGTGCAATGTGCAGTGCACCTGAGAGCACAAGGAAGGGAATGGAGCTTGTCCTTAGTGAATTGTGAAGATTACTGGAGCACAGATTAGGACAGAGGAGTACAGATTGATTGAAGACGAAATAACATGAAGACTTCATAGTGATTTGAAGTTCTAGTTTCAGTGCTGAGATCCGTTGCCAGGAGACGACTGGTGAAGAAGAATCGTAGTGCGTGTGCAACGGTGAACTGTAAATTGTGTAAATCAGCGGTAGCGCTGTACTAAGTGTGATTAAGAGAACTTGTAACCGAAGTGCAAAAAAATCCAGTCATCCGAACTAGAACCCTTTATTTTCGTCACGCGTACCACCCGACACGTGACAGTATTGTTCATAGAAATTCCACATAAGCAATCAAGGGCCAAGACATGTAGTCCCTCCTGCTTGTGTTTTAAATGAAGATGAGTGGTACTAAGTCAGCTTTACCGAACCAACTGTTCTAAGTAATAACGTACAGACTGCAGATTTATACTGTTGGTTTCATGTAACTTAAATGAAGCTTTTATAGAATGTCCAGACTGTTTTAAAAGTATTTTCTGCACGCTCTGATTTCACCATGAAGTACCTTGTAGACAGTATGATGCACAATGCAACAAGCAATTCGCACAAACAAAAACTAGAAAACCGGAATGATATCCAAATTCAGATCAGATTTGTTATTACTCATCATCATCATCATCATCATCATCATCATCATCAGTAATCTGCCAGACGACAGGTCCACAGTCTCTTCCAAAACAATTCCTCCACTTAATGCGATCTAGAGCTTTCTCCTTTAAATGACAGTATCCTCTTCTGTCCCCAAGGTCATCCAGCATCTTCTTACTTCGTCTTCTTGTCACTTCTATCCGCCCCTCTATCTTTCCTTCAGTTACTTCTTTTAGAAGGCAGTTTCTGCGTAAAACATGACCAATCCAATTAGCCTTCCGTTTTCTTATTTCGTGTAGGATATTCCTCTGCTCACTGACTCTAATTAACACTTCTTCATTTCTCACATAATCGGTCCAACTGATCTTCTCCATCCTTCTCCAACACCACATTTCGAAACTTTCCAGATGTTTCTGATCTACTTCCCTAAGTGTCCAAGTTTCAGCCCCATACAGAGCTATGCTCCAAATGTAGCATATCACTAGTTTCTTCCTCAAATTTAAGTCCAATTTGATGGTAAAATGATTCTTCTTCTTGCTAAATGCAGCTTTTATCATGGCAATCCTGGATTTAATTTCACTAGTACACCTTCCATCATCTGTTAACAAGCTACCCAAATATTTAAAATATTTCGCATTCTCCAGTTGTTTTTGGTCTATCTTTATTGTGACTGGGATTGGTTGTCTCGAAATTTTCATTACTTTTGTTTTCTCCACATTCATTTCCATGCCATAGCACCTTCCAATTTCAATTAGTCTATCAATCATGCCCTGTAGCACAGTTTCTTCCTTAGCCATTAACACAAGGTCATCTGCATATTTCACAGTTTGAATAATTTGACCTCCTAATTTGAGGTCTCCGAGCCCTTCCAGAGCTTCCTTGGTAAGGCATTGGCTGTACAAGTTGAACAGAATTGGTGATAAACAGCATCCTTGTCGAACTCCTCTTCCAATCTGCACACTTCTTGTCTCCCTTCTGTCCAGTCGTACTCTAACTTTCTGATCCATGTACAATTTGCTAATCAATCTTCTTTCACGCCAATCGATACCAGTTTCCTTTAGGATTTGCATTAGTTTGGTCCAGTTTACACGGTCAGATGCCTTCTTGTTATTACTATGCATAATAAAATTTTAACAGCGTCTATAATACAGATTTTCCTTTTTCCATTTTGTAAATTCAAGTGACCGTTGTAAGGCTGCGTCTTTTGTTCTTTCACGATCAGTAGGCATCTGTCAGTCTAAAGGTTTTTAGCGACTAAGTGTGAGCGAGGTAACTTAAAACAATTTCGAGACTCAGGCGAATACAGCATCTTTGGGGAAGGTAGATTATAGTCTGTTCATGCATATCTAACTCATAGGCTCCTATTAGCGTTTAGCGGAATCGTTTAGTTGCCGGTAAATTTGCTGATGTATAGGATGCCCTGAGGAGAGACCAGTGTGAAGAAGGATCCGAAGGGGGAAATTTGATTGCCTCGAGTTGCGGGTTGATGTTTTGTAGTTCCAGCGACTGTGACAACAGGCGACGGAGAAACTATAGAAATTTGAGATGGTGTATGACGAACAAACAGCGGCCTACTCCAAGGCATCTGAATATTATCAAGGTTCAAGGAAGTCGCGAATTTGAAAAATGTTATACACATAGGACGGCCTGCAACGTAGCGGGATTGCGTCAATGTGAGACATAGTGCTTTGATCGTAGTCACGCTGTAAGAGACAGCTACAGGGAATGTAGGATCTGAGGTTCTCACAGCGGTGGTTATGAAGAGTTCAATCTTCTGAGATATAGCGCCGTGTAGGATCTGAGATTCTCACAGCGGTGGTTATGAAGAGTTCTATCTTCTGGGATATAGCGCTGTGTAGGATCTGAAGTTCTCACAGCGGTGGTTATGAGGAGTTCTATGTTCTGGGATATAGTTAGTTATTGGAGAGGGTGGGTTTCCCCATGCACTTAGACCTGTATTGGTCCATTTTGCTTCCCTCTATGATTTCTACCAGTCTCTATATCCTACCGGTACTGGTGCTTACCATCAGTCCCGCCCAGCCAGCGAGACCGGCTCTACTAGCTGAGAGGTATCTATAATGCTTCCCCCATCTACCAGAGGTATTAGAGACTGCTGTTGGGCGGGAAACGTCCGTAATTTGGCTCAGTGACCTCCTTTGGAGATATGAGGTTGTTTTACGTGCCGTAAATCTACGACACGGGACCCACGGCTTAAAGTCCCTCCCGGAGGACTTGTTCCCTGAATTTTTCCGCCCATAAAAATTCGACGACCTCCGCCGGGTATTACGCCATGTAATCCATTGCTTGCTACCTGCTTCACGCCGGTTTCTTATTTGGCTTATTCTTGGGACCTGAAGATGGAGGCGTTATGTTCTTCCGAAACGTCATTTGAATTTTAACGGGCAGCATGGCGTTATATCCCAGAAGACAGAAATCTTCAACTACAGAGAAAGCCGGATTTTCAACTGATATTTGCCACAACGTCTTCACCAAAAACCCGAAAATGCTAGGAAGGCAGACGCCGGGCAATGCAGTGACCGCATGAGAATCAATACTTAGCTCAAGACGAGTATAAAAGAATGCTCATTCGTATAAGGTAGGCAACTCGCATGAGGGATGTCATCAGGAGCTGGATTTATGCTGCGCGTAGTCGTAAATGACCCGACACACAGAGGCTCGTTGCTTGAGCAACGTTAATTCGCCAAGCATGGAAATGCGGTGATTCCTAACATGTCGTATTCTCCAGATCTCGGAGAGTGCATTTCTTTTTCTGCCTCTTCCGCGGATAAAAGACCAGCTGAAAGGCATTTATTGGTACTTAAATGAGGCAGAGCTGGTTCTTGCGTTGCGTAAGATCATGCCTAGTGGTTTCTGCACGACCTGAAACACTGGAAAAAGTGTGTAGCTGCTGAAGAGTAATATTTTAAAGGCGAACTGATTCTAGGCGCAGCTCCTGTCCCGGAAAGTTTTCGTATTACCACTGTGTTCCCCGGGCTTTCTGTCATTCAAACAGGAGTAAAGGAAAATAAATGTTTTCTAAGTGTTGCAGCTATTACGGTTTTGTATGCGTCATTACGTAAAAGCACCCAGCTCGGAATAGGTAGGTATAACCGAAATAACAATAGATACACTAGTCTAGTATTTCTAATATCTAGGGTTCGAGTCATAAAACTGCATAATGAGGAGATTCACAATTTGTTCTCTTCTCCATGTATAATTAGAATGATCAACTCAAGGAGGATGAGGCGGGAAAGGCATGTAGCACGAATGGGCGAAAAAAGAATGCATATAGGATATTGGAGGGAAAACCAGATGGAAAGAGACCACTGAAAAGACCAAGGCGTAGGTGGGTGGACAATGTTAAAATGGATCTTAGAGTGATAGGATGGGATGGTGTGGATTGGATTGATCTGGCTCGGGATAGGGACCAGTGAAGGGCTCTTGTGAACACGGTAATAAACTTTCGGATTACATAAAATGCTGGGAAATTCTTTTGTAGCTGCACGAGGTTAGCGGCATCTCAGGAAGGGCTCAGCTCCATGAGTGAATGACTGAGGGTTCGAGTCATACTCTCCCCACTAATGTAAAGAAATTCTGTTAGTGCGATGATAGCCTGTTTGCTGAGGATGGAAGTCGAGCCAACTCCCGACTGAAACGTTATATATACACTACATAAAGTTTACTTCAGAATAGGGACAATATTCAGTCCTAATATGTAAAAGGTTAACGACTGCCATTTTGTCGTTATGTACGAGTACGTTAGCGAGATGTCATTTGCGAATAGGATCAGAATATGGCAGCAGTAAATAGCAGTAGAAAATACGTTTGAGTTGGTATTTCAGTGTCCAAATTAGCTATAAAAGTTCATAGCTTATCTCTAAACAATAGCACCGCTTAGTGCGTACTGTTATTCAGACAAGATTAGTATGTTAGTGCAGATGTAGGTGTCTTTCCGCAATCTTTCAACTTACTGGGGTTAGGTATTTATTTTCTTAAGAAATCTGTATTTACAGGTCAGCAATTTTGCATATATACAGAAATTATTTTCACCGTTGATATAATGCTCCAAATTCAGTGAGGAATTTTGTAAACGTAAAAATGTTCCATTCGAATTTTAGCGAGCTTCATGCCTGTATTGTTATGACTCAGTCATGCTCTGAACCCCCTAGGAGTATCTGTAACGATATTCAGTACGTGCACAATACAGCAACGTTGTTCTCAAGCATCTCAAGTGAAGACTCGAAATTTTTTGTTGGAGTGTAAACACTGCACATGCTATAGCGAGTGAAGGAAGCGGTTAATTAGGATAAAACACTATTTCGTTACTTTAGTTTTCAATGGTTCTGTCTCCAATTTGCATTATTTTTCGGGTTATAAAAGCATTTAGTAAAACCAAGATTAAACATAGCAAAATCGAAATCAAAATTACAAGAAAAGAAATCTTTTTTTTCTGTTTCATATTCGACATTTCATGTTTCGAACACTATAATCTTGTTCTCTGTGTTCCACAAAATGTGCAGATAGAACCAGTAGGAACTAAGAACACGTAACGGAGCGCTACGCTTGCTTTTGGGAGTAGCCTACTTACTCGTATTTCAGATTCTAATCAGTTCTAATGATATCGTTTCCTGGTAATTTTAACGAGATCGGAATCGTGTAATCCGTAGAGAAGTACACAGTTTCCACAGGCGTTCTGTATACCTCTTCTGTAGATTGCCATATATACGCAAGAACTTCCCAGCATTTTATGGAACCAGAAAGTTCATTACCGTGTTCACAAGAGCCCTCCACTGGTCCCCATCATGAGCCAGATCAATCCAATCCATACCACCTCATTCTATCTCTCTAAGATCCATTCTAATATTGTCCACCCAACCACGTCTTGGTCTTCCTAGTGGTCTCTCTCCTTCTGGCTTTACCGCCAACATCCTATGCGCAGTCCTCTTCTCCCCCATCAGTGCGACATGCCCTGCCCATCTCATCCTCCTTGACTTGATCATTCTAATTATACTTGGAGAAGAGTACAAGTTATGAAGCTCCTCATTATGCAGTTTTCTCTAACCTCCCGTCATTTCATCTCTCTTTGGTCCAAATGTTCTCCTCAGCACCCTGTTCTCAAACACCCTCAGTCTATGTTCCTGCCTTAATGTCCGAGACCAACCCAGAACCACAGGCAAAATTATTGTTTTGAATATTGTAATTTTTATGTTTTTGGGCAGCAGACGAAAAGACAAAAGTTACTATAGGATTCTGACGATGGTGTATAACACACTGATATGTTGGGATTTTGGACTTTATCCATCGTCCTGGTTTTTAAGATAACAAATAAAAAACACGACGTTTCGGAAACTGGATCTGTTTCCGTCCTCAGGTGAAGGAAAACACCTATTCAGTTGGGTCCCTTAGAAAGAGCTAGCCTCAATCACTGGACCAGTGAGGACCAGTGGACTGGACCTGAGGACGGAAACAGAAAAGACAAAAGGTTCTGGACTGAATTGTAACAAGCATTACCTTAATTCAGTTTCCTCTTAATTTCCTCCTCAATCAGGTTTCGATTTCTTTAGTCGTATCCAAATATCTGAACTGTGTCTCATTTCAAAACATCTGTTACCTGTCTTTATATCACGATTTTTCCCTGCATTCTGGTGAGGAGACAGCAACATATACAGTAAAACTTGGTTATAGCGACATCGGTTTCTGCGACACCTTGTCTATTGCGTCAAATATTCAATGGTACGAACTAATTCCTCATAAAGCAACTGTTTTTATACCTTGCTTAGTACGACATGCACAAATGCATCAACCTCGTATGTAACGTCATTTTCATTCCTGAATTTCTCTGATATCGTGGGAAAGTTCGATGTGTCTGCCCACCCTCACTTTCTCTACTTGCTGACGTGACTGTCCTGGAAGAATACGACCGCGGGCTGCAAGAGGAGCGTGGGTTTTATGCGAAAACAAGGGTGTGGGGTGGGACTGCGTGAATAGTGCAAGAGGACGCGGCAGGTTGTTAACTGCATTCCTTTCCTAGAATCTCGTCTAACAGGACCTCACATTGTCTACTTACCCTATAGTGTTCCTGCCTAAACCCAGAGAAGTGCAGTAGCGAAAACATGGCAATGAAAAGGAAAGTTTTAAGCATTGAAAAGAAAGTTAAAGTGATTCGTGAAATATTGTGTGTATTGTCAGTGAAAAGCGCTGTAATATGTCTTTGATATTACACATTTGGGCAATTCCACGTTAATGTTACGTTAGTCTGTACTTAACTACGTATTTCACTAAAAAATGCAACATTTTAACTCGGTTTTTGGTAGATTTTTACGTGACTAACATAAGGCTACCGTGGAAGTGCCCATTTCGGTTACAACGACATTCGTTTATAACGACACTATTTTTAGGTCCCTTTGATGACGTTATAACTAAGTATATGTTGCTCCTTATTAGCGTCAATTAAAGTTTGTATGTTTTTCTTTATGGTATTTATATTATCATGCAGTAGATTTACATCATCAGCATATACCAACAGCTGATGTGTCCCATCTAATTTCAGTCCCACCTGGTTTTCCTGGACCTTCCTAATGACATACTCTAAAGCAAAATTGAAAAGCAATGACGATAAAGCATCTCCTTGTGTTAGACCATTCTGGATAGGAAAATTANATATGTTGCTCCTTATTAGCGTCAATTAAAGTTTGTATGTTTTTCTTTATGGTATTTATATTATCATGCAGTAGATTTACATCATCAGCATATACCAACAGCTGATGTGTCCCATCTAATTTCAGTCCCACCTGGTTTTCCTGGACCTTCCTAATGACATACTCTAAAGCAAAATTGAAAAGCAATGACGATAAAGCATCTCCTTGTGTTAGACCATTCTGGATAGGAAAATTATCAGACAAATGTTTACTTATACGGACCTTACTATACGTTACGTTTAAACACATTTTAATCAGCCTTAGTAGTTTCATGGACACCCCCAGACTCTTATCAGAATATTGTACAATACCTCCTTCTAACTGATTCATAGGCTTTCTTGAAGTCTATGAATAGCTGATATACTGTCTCAGTGTACTCCCATTTTTTCTCCAGTATCTTACGAATGCAAAATATCTGATCAGTAGTTGATCTGTTACGTCGAAACTGACACTGATGATTCCCGATAATTTCATCTATGCATCCACTTAACCTTGAGAGAAGAATATTGGATAAAATTTTGTACGAATTGAGAGCAGTGATATCCCCCGATTATTATTATTATTATTATTNTTGAGTCATGAGGCCGCTGATATCCCCCGATAGTTATTACAGTCAGTTTTATCAACCTACTTGTGAACTGGTAAACAATAGACGCCTTCCACTGATCACTGATCTTCCTTATTCCAAAAAGGATTAGATTATGGATGTAAGAACGTACTATTTCACCTTCTGCTTGAATAAGTTCTGCCGGAATGTGATCATTACCTGGCGATTTATACCTTTTCAATTTTGCAACGGCAATTTCAAACTCGAAAGGGCTAGGATCAGGTATAAAAAAACTGCTCAGCTGTATGTCTTTCGATCTGCCCAACATCAGTGACTCTATGTACATTCAATAACTGAGAAAAGTAGTTCCTCCACATATTCAAAATGTTGTCACTTATTCCTCTATATAGGTCTCTAATGTTCTTGTTCTTACTGTTCGTTTGTAAGCTCATCAATTCTGACTTTCAGATATTCCCTCTTTTTGTTCCTTAAATGCCTGCTGGTTTCGCATCTTATATTGTTCAGATTGTCCCCATTTATTTCGCTTGGATCGTGTAACCACTGCAGTTTGGCTTGTTTCCTTTAGTCTAATAATTTTGAGCATCCTTCATTGAACCATGGCTTATGCTTCTCCAATTCGTAATAAGCTAGACTCTCTGGCTGAAATGTGTATATTCTCTCTAATACTCGTAGTTTCCCAAGCTCTGTTAATGTCCACCATGTCAGATGGGACAGACGTGGCATCGAACCAGCAGGTGAATTTATATTTTTCTGTAGAAAGGGGAATGATAATCATGAAATAGGCACAGGTTTTTTTCGTACGTAAAAGAATCACATCAGTACTTATAAGGGTAGAGTTTCTTAGTGATAGGATGTCGTACATAATACTGAGAGGTCGCTGGTGTGATATATTTTTTCTGAATGTTCATACCCCAACAGAGGATAAAATTAATGATACGAAGTACAGCTTCTATGATGAATTAGAACGTGTATTCGATAAATTCCCTAAATATCACATGGAAATTTTGTTAGGAGATTTCAGTGCCAAAGTAGGCAGGGAAGATATTTTCAAACCAGCAATTTGGAATGAGAGTTTGCAAGAAATTAGTAACGATAATGGAGTTAGAGTAGTAAACTTCGCCACATCAAGAAATCTGACTGTGAGAAGTGAGTGAGTGAGTGAGTGAGTGAGTGAGTGAGTGAGTGAGTGAGTGAGTGAGTGAGTGAGTGAGTGAGTGAGTGAGTGAGTGAGTGAGTGGTCAGCCATATTCCCCTCAAGGAAAGAGCCACCGGTACCTATTCCATAGGAGACTGGGTGGCCCGCAGACACGACTTGTGCGTGATGACGAAGGGAGAAGGTATTCACCAGAAAGACAAAACTGGCAGCGTGAGACTGATTACGAAAGGAGGGTAGCGCTGCTTTCGTGCCTTACGACGCGGAAGAGCATTATGGTACCCACTGGGCTATAGAAGCTACTGCTACTGAAAGATCCTCTGTGAGATTGTGCAGCAATATAAATCATCTGGTGTCAGATTCCAAATTCGAGGTGTGTTGATTCTAAGTATTTTATGTCACTGGAAATCGCTTATGACAGCTCACCTGTATGATCGAATCCCGTATCAAATGCTATGACGTAATGTCTGTTATCGCGGGCGAATGAGCAGGAATTATGTGTTATATTCGGAATGTCCTAAGTGCAAATATCGGTTCGGAGGCTGGTTCTCCTGAGATTTTCATAGTCGTCCTCAGTCGCTCCAATCATTGCATTAGGTAAAGGCAGCTTCCGTTCACATGTTTTCCAGTTCATTATAAATTAATCATTCTAACATGTAACGCTAGATTTCTGTAGTCTCACAGCGTCATTCAGTAAACCATAAGAAACAAGACGGCCACTAATAGATATGTGTACCAGGAAGCTTCCTGGGGGTAAAGAGCGGCCGCCGCTTAACGCCACAGCCTCACCGCCGTCTGTGAGCCGATTGTCTACAAAATGTAGGAGCCTCGAAGTCTCACAACCCTATAGGCCTTCAAGGCCTATTACAGGGATAGCTTTACCTATTTTTTTTTACCTGGGAAGAACTAATCAACTGCTTCCTTTGATACGACACGGATCACATATAAAATCATGTGTCCAACAATTCTTCTATTGTTGCGTGTGTATTCGTTGTTTCCGTATCTTTTTTACCGATCCGTTGTCTAGCAACGATAGAGGGATACACAGATAGACACAGACTGATGGGAGGTATTTATGAAGTACACCGTTGAGATGGACTCAGGCGCCATGATGTACATATCAAGTTTCATAAATATTCGTTCAGGCATTAGAAAGCAGATAGGTGGGATGGGAACACACTAACATACAGACAGCATGGTGATCGCATAAGCCTACCTTTATTTTTAAAAATTGCCGCGCCATAGCTCAAGCGGTTAGTCGCTGGCTTTCCACCGCGGCGGCCCGGGTTCGATCCCGGGGTCTGGTCAAGTGGGATTTGTGGTGGACAAAGTGGCGCTGGGGCAGGTTTTCTCCGAGTACTTCGGTTTCCCTTGCCAATCTTCATTCCACCAATTGCTCCACAATCACCCTCACCTATCATCTGGAGCTGGTACAATAGGCCGCAGTACAAGGGACTTAGCCCCACCCCACTAGCAAAAAAAAAATATTTTTAAAAATAAGGAAAGTAGTCGAGTAAAACAACGGACATTTGCAAGATGAGAGAGAGGGGAGAGACAGAGACCATTGGCGCAGTGATCTCAGGTGTGTCTGCTGATTATGATGACAAACAGGTGGAAGGATGTCCGGTATATAAGTACCTAAACTTATGACGGTGTAGCAGTCACAGAGCTGTTTCATAATTAGCAACAGGTTAAGACATCTCTCCATCTATGGCCCTACAGCCCTTTGTTGGACCTTGGCCGCTTTTTCAGTTTCCTAATCTTTTACACGGTCGATAGTACACCTTGAATGGGTGATCAGCCTGTCACAAGGCCGCTACCTACACAAAGAATAATACAAACAGAATAAACGTACACAAACATCCATGCCTCAAGTGGGATCCGAACCCACGATCCCAGTGTTTCAGCGGAAGAAGACATTTCATGCCTTAGACCGCGCGATCACTGTGATAGGCCAGGTTAAGACATGCGCAAAAAAAAAGAAACGTTTCCACGAATTCAAATGTCTGCATGAAGAAGGATGAAGTCAGTCTGTCGCGGATGGAATTATAAAGCCCATGATCGTTACCCCGCTGGGAGAAGCATTGACTCTCATACGTAGTAAAGCCTACAACAAAAGAGAATGCATGCAGTGATATATCCCACCGGACGTGTCGCATGATACTCGTATAAACAGTGTATCCAGTCATAAGGGACGGACGCATACTCTAGTCACAGTCATGCCACAGATCAGTCTTTCAGCTCTCTTTTCTTTCCAGTCCAATAACAGCAGAAAAACTCTCTTCCATTATTGCCCGTTCTTTCCTTACAGGGCAAATAACGTCCATAGAGCTGCTTCCTCGCAACGGCGGTTGTACTGTCGCCTGTTTACATAGACGTTACTTGGAAACGAGTCTACATGTAACACTACAAAGAACTACAATCATATTTTTGTTTTATGCTGGTGTGAAACTTTTTCTCTAAACTTAGATGAAGTACGTAGATTGTCAGTTTTTAGAACACGGTGCAGGAGAGTATTGTACATATATAATTCATATTGCTCATTAAATACTGTGGCATGTAGATCCATTGCTAGGTAACAACCTCCAAGTAAGCAACTATCCAATAGTCGTTGTTAAGTACTGGCTCTGCAAACAACGGCCGTTGCTAGGCAGTGGCTGAGTAGTGATCGCATGGCCACCCAACAGATATGAATGCAACAATTACACAGCAACAGAGGAACAGTGTTTACTGTGCGGTCGGTGTCGACATATTATAAGCAGGAAAAGTCATGTTTGGCAAGTAAGTATAATATAAGAGGCTTAAACTTGGCGGTGGTCAAGTTTGAGACCGTTCAAGTGAGTAAGCTGCCGTTGTAGCATAAGATACCTAAGACAGACATGACCTGCTTTGCAAAGCCTGTATTGACAGAGGGCTTGTATATAGTGCAAACGGAAGAATTTTCAGTAACATGCTATACGTGCGATACGTACACTTGACGGAAGGCCAAGCATATTCATAAGAGGCAAATCCATCTTCTCGTCAGAGAGGACGTACATAAGGACTATGACCGCAAGGGTTCAATTGAAGAGACATCTCTGTTCGTGAGGTGCTTGATGCCAAGACGAACTGATTGGTGGTAAACAGCCAGCCCTAAAGTAATTTTGACATTGACTTTGTTGAGTGGGTTGGTTGGTGAGCGGGAGTTGGTTAGATAACGGCTGGAGATCAGTGGTGAGCTGTTGCTGTGAGAAGCTGCTAGCTGAGGCAGGGAACAGGTCGGGAACCTAGAGTAAGCGGAACGTCCGCCGTTGGAAGCCACTAACATGCAACAGCTACTGAAGACTCTAACAGGCTGAGAAGACCTAGTGTGTCCTACAGTGATTTGTGAAGTGTGCAGAACAGTAAGAACATAACCCTCACTTGTAGACACGCGCTGTATCAGAGTCCAATAAGTCCGATCACCAATCCAAACCTCATCTACAGTCACTATCACGTGACAACACTAATAGGTTAGTCTGATCATGGAGAATGAGATGGGCGGAGCATGTAGTACACAAGGAAGAGACGAGAAACGAAGTCAATGGAAAGGAATCCTACTTGAGATGCAACAGTCGCTCATCCGATGAAGAAATACTCCGACTGCTATGAAAACAAAAAGTTCATTGCCGTTTTCGCAAAAGCCCACCACAGGTTCCTCTCCTGAGCCAGATAAATCCAGTCCACATCTTCATATCCTATTTCGTTAAGAAATATTCTAATATTATCCTCTCTTCTATTCCTAGGGCTCATATATAGTCTCGTTCCTTCAGGATTTCGGACAAATTGTGCAGCACAAATCACCCTGACAACACAGCTCACGGAGGCACGGCAATAATTATAAAACAAACAATCAAACATTATGAACGAGCTAAATACAGTCTTAACAACATGCAGGCCACCAGTGTCACCACAGAAGACAGCACAGGAGAATTGGCAATGGCAGCAGTATATTGCCCGCCCAGATATAACAATAAATACGATGACTACACCAACTTCTTGAAGACATTAGGTAATCGATTCCTAGTAGGCGGAGACTTTAATGCCAAGAATACAATTTGGGGTTCAAGAATTACAACAACCAAAGGCAGGGAACTACAAAAATCTATTAGAAACAATAACTTAATCTGTATAACAACAAGGCAACCTACCTGGCCGTCTGATCCTAAGAAAATACCAGACCTAATCGACTTCTGCATCGCAAAAGGAATCAACTCAAAACATAACCTCGTTGAATCATGTTTGGAGCTTACCTCGGAGCATACGCCAATACTAGTGACCATCCTAACCTTCGTACGAAGAAAACCAAAGAAACCATCGCTCACTAGCAGCAAGACTAACTGGAACACATTTAGGGAAAAACTAGACGAGCTCATCACTCTAGAAATGCCACTAAAAACTAATCTAGATATAGAGGAAGCCGTGGAAACTGTCACTAAAGCCATACAAGAAGCAGCAAGGCAGGCAAGAGCAGATAGAGATAACACACATCACAGAAAAATGCCCCATAGAATTGAAAGGAAAACTCCGTAAAAAAAGGAAAGCTAGAAAGAGATGGCAACTAACAAGGAGTCCAGCTGATAAACAAAAGTACAACAGACTTGCAAAAGAACTTAAAAAGTTAACATATAAATTAAAAAATGACTCAGTACAAGAATATCTCAGAGGACTAACCCCAACAGAAGCCACGAATTACTCTCTGTGTAAGGCTACCCGTAAAATAAAACAACCTAGACGGCATATACCACCAATAAGGAAACGAGACAACACCTGGGCAAGATTTGACCCGCAAAAGGCTACGACTTTTGCCGAACAACTACGCACAGTTTTCCAACCTAATCCATCCCGACTACCAGAGCTGAAGAGGAAATTAACAAACAGCTTGAGACTCCGTTTCAGATGGCCTTCCCACTAAATAAAACCACTCAAAGCGAGGTAGAAACTATCATACTCCGTGGCATTAGTCCAAAAAAGGCACCGGGATTTGACCTCATCACCGGCAAAATACTAAAAGAATTGCCCGACAAAGGATTCAAAGTACTGACATACATCTTCAATGCAATTTGACGACTCGAATACTTCCCCTGTCAATGGAAAGTCGCGAAAATAGTCATGATTTTGAAAACAGGAAAAAATCCAAACGATGTATCTTATAGACCCATTAGTCTACTGCCGATTCTCTCCAAAGTTCTGGAAAAATTCTGCTCAAACGGTTAGTACCTGAAATCGACGATCATCAGTTCATACCTACACATCAATTTGGCTTCAGAAAAGGTCACGGAACGACCGAACAAATACATCGATTAGTAAACCAAATTCATAGTGCTTTTGAAATCAGGCGCTACTGCTCAGCTGTATGTGTTGATATAAGCCAAGCCTTCGATAAAGTTTGACACATAGGCCTATTATACAAACTTAAGTGCGTTATTCCACATCCAACGTATTCTCTATTAAAGTCTTATCTTGCCGACAGAACTTTTTTAGTTAAATACGACGAAGCCTATACCGAATTATACCGTCTTATCCGTAGTTCCACAGGGAAGTATCCTTGGGCCTATGCTATACTCCATATATACTGCTGGCTTGCCAGAAACCGGACAAACAATGCTTGCCACCTATGCCGACGACACAACAATACTAGCGTCTCACAGAAACCTTATTGAAGCATCCCGGATACTGCAAATGCACTTAGAGCAATTCGAAGAACGGCTACAGCGGTGGAGAATTAAGGCCAACGAAACTAAATCCGTGCACATCACCTTCGCCTTGAGACACGGAACCTGCCTTCCGGTACTATTAAACGGAACATGCATACCACAAGAGGAATCAATCAAATACTTAGGCCTTCACCTGGACAGGCGGTTGACCTGGCGCACACATATTCTCGCCAAAAGAAAACAACTTGACATCAAATTTAGTCAGATGCACTGGCTAATTGGCAGAAAGTCAGAACTGTCTACCGAAAATAAACTCCTAGTATACAAGACAATACTGAAGCCTATTTGGACTTACGGTGCACCATTATGGGGAACTGCAAGTACATCTAACATAGAAATGTTGCAGGGATTTCAAAATAAAGTACTTCGCGCCATAGTCAGTGCACCGTGGTACGTCCCAAACAGATTGCTACGTGCCGATCTAGGCATATCCACAGTACGGGATGAAACAACGAACATCAGCCGTAAATACAAAGACAAGATCACAGCACACCCAAATAAACTGGCAACCATATCATTAAACGACGCAGATGAGCCCAGAAGACTGAAAAGGCATAAGCCAACCGACCTAACACTGCCCCTCACATAAATGTACTACAACGTACAATAACAGAGTCACACTCGAAATAGATTCCTTGAGAATGCTCACTGGAGTATTATTCTCCCCTACATGTTCTTTCTTAGTATTTAATTCTTAGATTAAGTATTTCATAAGATGTACTTACAGTCCTTAATATGGACTGAATGTACAAACAAATAGAGATATACATAAAAAACTGTGCGTGCACAAGTTCTTACAGCTCCCATGCGCGCTACAGTTACTGCCCATCTAATAGTTCTTGTTTTGATCACCCTAATAATATTTCATGTCGGTCACGGTAGCCGAGCGGTCTAAGGCACGCACTGTCTTCGCACGCTCAGAAGCCGGGATCGTGGGTTCGAATCCCATACAAGGTATAGATGTTTAGTGTGTGTATGCGTTTATTCTGTGTTTGTGTTGTCCTGTGTTTAGGCAGAGGCCTTGCGACGGGCTGATCACCCGTCTAAGGAGTCCTACCGTCTGTAAAATGATCATGAAACCGAGAAATAAGCCCAATGCTCCACAGTGGGAGCGAGAGGAGGGAGAGAGAATAATATTTCACGAAGAAATACAGAAAAGAGAAGAAAAAGCTAGAAAAGATATATGAAAGGACGAAATAAGAAAATAAACAAAGACATCTGGGCACAATGATTTGCAATGTGTTTAAAAACAACATCAAAGTGAAAAAGAAATAAAAAAATGGTCTTGGTGATTTGTCATGCATTAAAATCATTGACTCCTGTCAGATTCTGTATAATATTTTGAAATATCATTCCAGTGGAACGTGTGGGTCCGGCTGTTTTGAAATTCGAACAAAATAAATTGGATCTGGAGGAAATTAATACGTAAAAAACATTAATATCAAAGGGTAAAAAAAATTGTTCGGACATAGTCCACGTTCGTGTGACTTACTGTTTATGTACGTTTATTATGGATGTTATCTCTTAATTCCATCGAGACGACAGATTTCTTCATTTTATAAAATGAAATGGACACCAAATTTCCCCGGAGAGCATTTTCATTCGGTTTCATATATCCTAAAATGTTCGATGAGAGGGGCAAAAGTCCGAAGGGGACGTTACGCATCACGCAATTCACATCCTTCGATGCTTAGAAGCGTCATTCAATACAATTAACTTTATGCATTGCACGAAATAATATCTCTTGATGGACTTGTCACGTGCTTCAGGATACCACTACAGACGAGTCACTGTTACGAGCTCCTTACGAATGCGCAAACAGTAAAACTCTCGATTATCTGAGAAACGCCGGATAACCAGCAAAAAGAATATGAAACTGACATGTGAGTTGGTGTTTATAAAACAAAACATACATTTATAATTGCATTTTACTTTAAAGGTACTGGTAGGCACATTGGAGCCATTTCGAAATTTTCGAAATTTTAAAAAGAAAAAGCAAATAAAGAACACGAAGTGGGGGATTCTGAGTGTATATTCAAAAGAGAAACAAATACCCCTACGTTTTGTACTTGTTCGCATTTAAAAAACATCTTCATATGAAGTTTATCTTTCGACGCTGGACACCCCCGCTTATTTCTAAATCTATTGTACTTAGTGAGGTGGATTTTCCCGCTTTGAACAGCGACAAAAAACCAAGTATAACTTACTGCTCACTCTATATCCTTCAGTATACTGCACCATGTCTGATGGCCGTTTCGAAAGAAATTTCGGCCTCCTTCTTTAGGGTCGACGTAACTTCGACCGTGAAGAAGGATTCACAATCAAGCACACAGTCACTAATAAATTTACTTTTCCTTTCTTCTTCTTCTTCTTCTTCTTCTTCTTCTTTTTTTTTATCTCCGTCAGTATAGTGACTGGTTACGGGTTTGTACTATTGGAGTTCGATTGCCAACGGAGGCAGAGATATTTGGTTACCACATCCAAATTTGCTCCGGCGTCCACCCACTCTCCTATCCAGTAGGTACAGCTAGCTCTCTTCTGAAAGGTAAAGCGGGCGGAGCATGAAACTGGCAACTGGAGCTATGCCTCCACCCTCCCATGTATCTTCTTGTTATGGTACTTAATTAAGCATAGGAACGACTATGTCATATATGCCTTTATTAAAATTGTATATATTTATTAAAAAAAAAAAAAGGATGAAACGTATAGAACAGTTGAGATTCTCAGGCGCAGCGCATACATATCCAACCATCTTCTAATCGTACACGCTAACAGAATAATGACTTGGTACTTTCTCTTCGTGTTAATGAATTTATAGTATTTATCTTCTCTTTGAATAACAAATAAATACTAAAAACACTATTTTTAAATATCGCGTTATTAATTCTTCTATTCCTGTTGCTCCCGCTTGGAGCATAAGGCATCCATGAAACGCTTCGTTTCTCTTCAGTTTCGTAACCGAAGACAGCAGGTAGGACTCCTTGGACGGCGGATCAGCCGGTCGCAAGGCCGATACCTAACACAAATACAGAATAAATACAAATATACATCCATGCTTTGAGTGAGATTCGAACCCACGATCCCAGTGTCTGAGAGGGCGAAGATATTTCATGCCTTAGGCCGCGCGGCCTGTGTGATCGGCACTCAGTGTACTGGATGGATAGGCAATATGCCACGATGTTTCCACAAAGCGCTGTTGATTTCAGGATTGGGGTGGGAGGAAATGACTTCTGATACCTTATTTTTAACCTTCAGTACATATGAGAGGCATGAATCATCCGTGTCAAAATCACGCGGTAGCGCAGTTGGTTGAGGCTCCAGTCCCGATGAGGGGAATTTTTCAGTTGACCTAATCCTTCCAGCAGCACTATGGCCCTGGGGTCGACTCAGACTCTAATAGAAATGAGTACCAGGAATGTTCATAATGCAGTAGTTCTCAAACT
Organism: Cryptotermes secundus; assembly: GCF_002891405.2. Classification (NCBI taxonomy): domain Eukaryota; kingdom Metazoa; phylum Arthropoda; class Insecta; order Blattodea; family Kalotermitidae; genus Cryptotermes; species Cryptotermes secundus. The sequence goes on from NW_019723311.1 coordinate 141,703, forward strand.
TTTTACATCTGAGCCCCCCCCCCTGACAAGAGAAAATACTCTCAGGCCCCCAGCCTGTTTTTTTTATCAAAATAGAAGTCATGGTATGTTTAACGTTTATTCAGTTTATTTTGTGTTTTTCTACATACTATATAGCAGTTTTTTCTACTCAAAATTAAAGTATCACAATGTTAGGTCTACAATAAAAATTAGTTTTAACACTTGCAGTTAACCAAAATATGCATTGAAATGAAACGATATTTAACTAACAACTATTTTTTTCTGCAAAGAAAATCGAATAGTTAAATGTCAAAGGTCAGTGTGATGGATGGGCCTGCTTTTGAGAACAAAGTTTATCAAAACGTGGTGTAATATCAGAAATGGCCACTCTAACTTCTTTAGCAATATTTAGACTTGAACGATACTTTGACTTTTATAGCTACCAAAGCAGGAAAGACTGCCTCGCATAAGTAAGTTGTTGCGAAAGGAATCAGGATCTTCAATGCTTTTTGGCTCAAAATTAGGAATTCCTTGCCAATATGTATCCAGAACCCCAGCAAAGACAATTCCTTCAATTTACTTTTTAATGAAGTATCACTAGTGAGATCGATGAGTTGTTCTTGCTCATTTACATCAGAGATGATGGCCCAGGAGCATTTTCGAATGGATTTTTAATCCAATTAAATTCACCAAAATCATTGCAAAAGTATTTCTCGAACTGAACTTTCAACATTATGAGATGATCAAGTAGGCAGCTTTTTATGCCCCCCTCGTTGGTGTCTCCACCTTATCGTGGTGAGGGGGTTTGAGTATGCCAAGGACCCTGAGAACCATACCAGCGGTAGCGTAGCTACTGGCAGGGCATCCCTTGCTGGACAGGTCAAACGTCCACTAGGACCTAGTGGGTAAAGGGCGGCCGGCGCGTAAGGCTGACAACCTCACCGCCATCTGTGATCCGATTATCTAGAGAAAATGTGGGAGCCTCGACTTCTCACCACCCTATGGGCCTTCACGACCTGTTACAGGGATAGCTTTACCTTTTTAAAAGAAGGATCATATTTTTCGAAAGATGAAGATAAAACAGTTTGTCATGGACTTTAAACAGAATCCCGTAGACGGTGCAGATTACAAATAAGGGGGAAGTTTTTCAACTGCAGTATTACCTGGGCACACTCTTCAACTGAAGAAAGATTTCTTTTATGGTGGTCTAGATATGGTCTATAGGGAGTTCCCGAGGAGGGATATATAAGTGACCTAAGTGCTAAGATAGAAAGAGAGACTAATTATTGGGAAATACAGCCTGCATATCGAGTCCAGCATGCCTCCTTGTCGCGGGTTCGAGTCCCGATGAGGTAACTCGATTTTTCAGTTGACCTAATCCTTCCAGCCTCACTATGGCCTTGGGGTCGACTCAGGCTGCAACAGAAATGAGTACCAGGAATCTTCCTGGAAGTAGAGGGCGGTTGTCGTGTAAGGCTGACTTCTCATGACACTATGGGCCTCCATGGCCTCTTACAGGGATAGCTTTGCCTTTTACAGAATATTGTGATTGGCAATACGATGTTCAATAATAAAGACATTGGTAAAATTATATGGAAATCTCCTGATGGAAACACAATTAAACATATTTACCACCTTATGATAGGTACAAAATATTTGTCTAACCTCATGGACGTCAGATCATATAGAGGGGCAAATACTGATTCCAGTACCTAGTAATATCAAAGATTAGAAGCCGAATTTCCAATGTGAGGAAGAAATATGGCGCCCAGGCCAGAAAATGTAATAATGAAAAACTTAAGGAACCAAAAGTCGAAGCTAGATATGTTGAAATAATTAATGAGCACTTATCAAGGCTAACACAGTGAGAATGTGAATAACATTTGGAGAGTACTTAACGACACTGGAACACTGATGGAAGATGTAGTACTGGGAAAAGTAGATACAGCTGAATATAATCTTTGGTGTGATGCAGAACGTGAGCGTGTGACTGCAGTCAAAAGTGAAGCGTGCAGAAAGGAACCAATACTCGGAAGGTAGTAGAAGAACATCGAGGAGCGAGAAGGGAAGAGTAGATGGTGCACAAAAAGAGGAAGGGGGAACATAATTAACGCGAACTCAAGAAACTGCAAGACCTTCGAAGTATAAATGAAAGTAGGGCCGTTTATCCAATGTTAAATAAGAGTCGTAAAGACTTTCAGTCTAGGGCAACGTTGTGTGAGACAAGAGGAATGAGGCGGTACTAGAAAGATGTCTGGAACATTTTGATGAGCTGCTGAACACGAATGTGGGTGATCACTTGGAAGACGTTGACAAAATAGGGATCTTAGAAGACCTAGAACCGGCTGACCAAGAGCCAACAGTTGCTGAAATGGAAGCAGCCATCAGAAAATAAAGAAAAATAACAATGCTTCATGAATGGATCCCATTCAAGCTGAAATGATAAAAAATGCAGGTACATAACACTTCAGACATCTAGCTCACGCTGGTTCCTCGCCCACGGATTTTTCTACCCGGAACATGGAGGCGATACGTTCCTCCGAAACGTCGGTTCACACAAGATCTTCACGGCGCCACATCCCAGAAGACGGCATTCCTCATAGTCACTGCTCTGAAAATCTTATTATTATTTATTATTATTGGAGGGGGTGGGTTTCCCCATGCACCGCGACCAGTGGTCTAGTGTACGTCCCCCTGTGATATTCTACCAGTCTCTATACCCTACCGATACTGGAGCGTGCCATCAGTCCCGACTCAGCCAGCGAGTTCGGCCTCTACTGGCTCAGCGGTATCTAGATGCTTCCCCTATCTACCAGAGGCGTTAAAGACTATTGTTGGGCGGGAAATGTCCTTTATAATTTGGCTAAGAGGCCTCCTTGAGGCATGAGGTTCTTTTACGTGCCTTAAAGTTACGACACGGGACCCACGGCTTAAAGTCCCTCCCGGAGGACTTGTTCCCTGAATTTTTCCGCCCTTAAAAATTCCACGACCTCCGCCGGGTTTGAACCCGCGTACCTTGAGTCATGAGGTGGGAACGTTACCCCTAGACTACGGAGGCCGCTTCTGAAAATCTTAAATCATAAACAGTATTATTGGTGATTACCAATGTACGTTTCATCGAAGAAGATCCACACGTGTACAGGTTTTCAATATTCGCCAGCTACTTGAAAAAGTACAGTGAGTTTGGAATTGAAATGCACCACCTCTTCATAGATTTCAAAGCAGCATTATGACATGTAGACATATGTAGTTTATTCGCTACAATGGAGGAATTTCAGATCCCACATAAGCTAATCGCACTAGTTAAACTACCATGAAAAACACACGGTGTCAGGTCAAAATTCAGAATACAGGTATGCTCTCTGGGCCAATAGATATAAAGACGTTCTTGGACAAGGGGATATCCTAGCCTGTCTGTTGTTCAACATACCACTTGATAGGTTGATAAGAGTTGCTGGTATTTCTCGTAATATACGGGGAACTATTTTTTAGAAATCGGTTTAGAACCTGGCATTTGCCGATGATACTGACATCACAGGATGGACACAAGGACAGATAAATGCAGTCTTTTATCACTTTGGAGAAATCTGCTAAAAAGATGAATTTAGAGATCATCCAAGGGGAAAACAAAATATATACCAATAACTATGAAGGGATGTGCAGGTGGCCCACCCTTGATAGAAACTAATTCATATAAATTTAAAACTGCATAATTTCACTTGCTTGGGATCAGAGGCCAACTGCAAAAGTGACATTAGCACCGAGTTAAAAACATGTCCTTTCTACAAGTAGACGTTTTATGGACTTATGAAACATCAGAAGTCACAACTGATCTCAAGGGAAACTAAACTGCTGCTGTACAAGACACTTATAAGACCAGTATCAACATACGCAGTACACCTCAGAGACCTGGGTGCTATCCAAGCCAGATGAAAGATCATTAGTTCTATTTGGAAGAAGAGTTCTCAGATGCAATTTTGGAGCACTACAGGATGAGGGTACATGGAGCAAGGGCCATAACCATGAATTGTATAAGCTATTTAATGTGCCAGATATTACTAAATATATAAACAGATTAAGCTGAGCTGAACATATTGTAGGTATGGAAAATAGTAGGTCAGTCAAGAAGGTGTTTGGAAATCGGAAGGCACAAACCGAGATGGGAGGTTGATATGATCCAGGATACCGGGCCCTGGGAGTGAAGAGTCTGAGGAATGCGGCTATGAACGGAGAAGACTGGTTGAAGCTTCTGAAGAGGTCAAAGTCCACACAGGACTGTCGAGCCAATGATGAATGAATGAATGAACCTTTGTGTTCCACAAGTGTCGAAGAATTCTTTAGTAANCTTATACACGGTGCCAAATCCCAGAAGACTGCTTTCTGTATGGGGTTAGTTAGTGAATATGCCATGCAAACGCTTCCCGTTCTTTGTAATCAGAGAGCCTAGCCGCAGGGAAGAAACCGATGCGAACAAGGCCGCTCCTATTTTCTCGGGTGTCTGTCCTGTTCTTTTTGTAATTCCAGTAATTCGATAATACTATCGACGCGTAGAACTTATGCCCTTACGAAACCTTGTTAGACACATACGGGTATATCTCTGTTATGTTGTTTATCGTCTGAAAGCTCTCGGACCATATGGGAGCAATCGCTATCAGAAGTGATCACCCCAGATCGATATGACGGATTGCACCATTAATGTTATTGGCACAACGCAAGGTGTAAATATTTGATCTGAGATTCTCACAGCGGTGAAAAGTGCTATCTTTTGGGATATGACCTCATGCAGTCTGATTCAATTTAATCGACGTTTCGAAGAAACTTGCTGTCCCCATGCCTTAGGCCCTGTCTGTTTCTTGGAACGTTATTTAAAAGCACTGTGTTAATTGCAAAGGTTGTGAGAAAGGCAACGATCTCAACAGTTGTGATCAGGTAAAATAATAATTTTCTGTGTTGTGTTTTGCACCGTTGTAATCCATAGCGTTGTTTGTTATATCAGTAGAGTCAATTACATGTTCTTGAAATTAGTTTAAATTGTCCCCACAAGTACCCCTGAGGCAGATACTCGTATTTTTGCGTAAATGTAAATGCCGAAATGTGTCGTGAGAGTGATTAATTCAAACAGACGTCAAGAACTTGTGTAATAATTTGATGCATGTGATAATAAGATTTTTTTTCTTTTCTTTTGACGCTACGGCCCCAGTTTCGGCCTTGGCCTACCTCCATGAAACTCTCCGTTTCACTTCAGTTTACTAGATCTTAGACATTCGGTAGGACTTCTTCGGCGGGTGATCAGCTCGTCGCAAGGCCTCTACCCGTGCACAAACACAGAAAAACGCACATAAACAAACACCAAACATCCATGTCCTGAGTGGGATTCGAACCCACGATCCCGGCTTCCTAGTGAGCGAAGACAATACATGCTAGACCGCTCGGCTACCGTGACCGGCAATAAAATAATGTAACTTGAGTAAAATCCAAACTGAGGGAACGGTGGGAGGCATCACAATAGCACTTAACCCAGTTGAGGTTGAACTGGCTTCCTTTAGAATATAAGTGAAGAACGTGAATGTTCTGGGCCTTGAGTAGACCTGGATGAAGTTGTTACAAATATCAGTGGGGCATTTTCAGTAAATCATTCATTATTTTCTTTTCTCCTTCGGTCATAAATATAACTGTTTATGCCGTCTTGCCTCTTCCGGTCAAAATTTGTTCTGAAATAATGTATCAGCATGTGTGCGACAAGCCCTTAGAAGGGAGATCAGCCTTTACCTTTAGAGGACAACACTAGACACAAAACCCCGACAAATACACGTCTTAAGTGTGATAGAATTGGAACTCACGTTTTCAAGCGGTCAAAGCCAGTACGTGCTTTTGATAACGCGGCCAATGTAGGTGGCTCTTCCTTCTCAGCATCTAATGTTATTCTACGCTGGTCATTAAACAACAGAATAAATTCACCAAGAGACTAAATGCATGATTCTCCTCTGCTCAGATATTGTCATTCTAGGATATGAAGCAGTGTGCCGTTGTAAGTAAGTACCAAAATTTCGGAGGCACCTGCTGCTTCTACCTTCCGTGTGAGCAACCAACTAAACTTTGGTATCTATCCACCGAAGTACAAAGCATCACATCGCAGGAGACCACCATCTGAATACTCGTCGCTGTTCAGAACTCACATTCATCTGCTCTTAGATGGTTTGTTAGGTCCACAGGCTCTCCATCTAGCGAATTAGAGGTACTGTCATACGTTAGTGATTAGACACGGGGTTTGCATTGATGACAGGATTTACTGAATGCTTAGAACTCGTAAGCACTCACGAATTTACATTCGCTACAAATCACAGCACACGTCGACTCTTCTTACTCTCTTATGTCCTCACTAGTCGTTGCTAGGTAGCGGCTTCTAACAATGGAGATTCCTCTACTCACGGCTAACAACTAGCTACGACACACGACTACCCACCGTTGTGTAACAGTGGCCCGCATGTTTATCGGCCGTTGCTTAGCAACGACCGCATTTTCTCGCTCTGTATTCCGGCTTTCAGCCGTTATGTCACAATATGTAAACTGCAAAGCAGTACAAATTTAAGTAGGCTACAGCGCCTGCTACATATATCGATTGCTGAAGCTCAGAAGTTTAATCTGTGGAAAGAAATTATTACGGCTTGCTGTCACTTACCCTGAGGATACGATAGGGACTGTCGGTAAGGAGACACACGTCGCCGTTGATCTTCTTGAGGTCCAACTTGGTGTTTGGCAGTACACTGAGTGGAGTTCCCTGCTGCAAAGCCTGTCGGTGGGCATTGGGCGCCGTGTTCAGGCGGTCGCATAGGCTATGGATTGTGACGATGGGTGTGGGCAGCATGGTCTGGAGTTCCGAGCCTCCGTCCGCACAGGATCTGTCCATCTCGCTGTCTGCTACCTTCGGTTTCCGCACATGCTGATACTGCCGCCTCTTTCGAACCAGCTCCCACATCCGGCCCTGAAACGTGTAAAACTGATTCATGAGTCTTACGCCAACTTCAAGTTAACAGGGGCCATGAATGTTCATCACAACAGTCACCCGAATTTGGAAGGGTTTCTGCTGTATGTTACTTTCCATGCACTTACGGCTGTGAATCCTCCGTTTCCAAGCACCAACTTAGGAAATAAGGAAACAGGAAACAAGGGTCATTTTCCTGCAAATGTGTCCCATTTCTCCGGATCAAGACTCCTTTCTTTACCCTCTCTTGGGACTTGTGGCCAACTTCCTTAAAATTTGCCTATATAACCTAACCAATTCCTTGACCTACACAAGTCAGCCATAATGTTGGAGTTAGTAATGGTAAAAGTAAAGTTGTCCCTGTACTTAACCAATTAAGCACTACGCCGTGAATGCGTATAAGGGAGCGGATGTATAAATCCTTAATTTCTTGACCTCGGCACTAGCTGGAGGTGAGTGGTCAGCTTCACGCCCCGGCCGCTTTACCCCCTAGGAAATAGCCCCCGGTACCCATCGTATAGGAGGTTGGGTGGACACCAGAGCCGGTTTGGACGATGTGGAGAAAATTGTTGACCCTACCGGGACTCGAACTCCGACTCCTCGGTCGTCCATCCAGTAGTCAGTCGCTATACCGACTGCGCTAACCCGGATCGAGTTAGAGTTAATATGTTCCTCTAAACCTTCGGTATCGGCTTACAAAACTACACGATGTCACAATCCATAAGACCACAGTCTGAACAATCACATATGCCAAAACCTAAAAAACTTTAGTATTGTTCACATAAACCGAAAATAAGTATCTTACATAATGTCGAGTCGACAGTCAATCAGTAATCAGAACTGGGGAAGGTCAGCCGAACTTTGCCCCCCGGATTTAGGTCTGATTGGGTCTTAGCTGTGTAGTCTTCGGACTTTCACGCCTCATATTTACGATGGCTGATGATGTGATTCAAATATTTTGTGTAACCTCATGGAGTAGAGCCCATAACATTCACTCGGTTGGACAAGAAATTTCCCCAAATTTATTGTAAATAGAATGTTTATTATCTCATTCAGAAGACTGAATCCTATCGTAAGCCAGATGAAACCAGTCAGCATCGCTCACCCCATTTATTTAAGATACATTTTAATATTATCCTCTCCGCTAAATCTATTTCTGGCAAGTGATCACTTTCCTCTAGGCTGTCGGACAAAATCTGTGATTCATTTTTCATCTCTCCCATGCGTGCTACATGGCTCCCCACCTTACTATCCCTAATTTGTTCATCCTAGTGATATTTTCTGAAGAACTCGAACTACGAAGGTCATCATTGTATAACTTCCTCTCTCTTAAATTCTATTGCAAATAATATTCAAATTAAAAAATGCATATGTAACATAAAGTTAAACATTTAATTGAGTTTTCTAGTTTCCATTTGGACAGTTTTCGGAATATTTAACGAAATACGAGGAAGAAGTACAGAAGCTTTATAAGTAACAAGTATCCAACTACTGAATTAGTGATGCGATTTCACTATTCGCAAATTACATTTTATTTGCAACATACTCAGTCTCTTCACGGGCTCTTAATTTCTCAACTGCATCTGCAATGGCAGCTTTCAGCTCCATCTTTTAAGTAAAGTAAGAAGAATATTGCCTTCCGGGATGTGACACCAGGAAGTCTGGTAGATGTTTACTGACGTTTCGGAGGAACTCTGTTGCATTATGATGCAGAAGATAATATTCTTCACAGTCACTTCCCTGAGAAACTTAAAGCTGAAACAGGTTACGTGTATCAGAACGCCTGCAACTGTATGTCTAGACTGCACTGTCTCACAAACATGCAAGATAGGTTGCCACATCTGCACGGCGTTGTAAACAAATTCCAAGGAACATTCATTTTGGAAGCCTCCGGACTCGAACGCGTTAAGTCACGTACAATAGGTGGCAGTGAGAGTGTAGTTTCTATTTGGGAGCTTTTGTGAAATCTTTAAGGCAGGATTTCGTAGGTTCTGCCTTTTTCAAGTGAAAAGCGAGCGAGCATCCCAATATTCTAGGGCGTAATCTGTTATTCTGTTTACAAGACAAAGCAATTGTAAATAATAACTGATAATTCAGTTTTATTTTGTGCATAATTATTTGATGGGCTGTCAGTACAGAGACTGCAGAGCGTCGGATGATGGGAGAGTTTATGAATGTTGAATTGGAAAGGACAATCAAAAGAAAACTGTTGTGTTCTAATCGAGGTACCATACCTCCATTTGCCGGGAGGGATTGAAGAGAACCATGAAAATTGAGTTACTTCTTTATTACGGATAATAAGTATGGACCAGGATGAAGTTTCTCGAAATATGACAGCACATGTGTGAGTGGCCACTAAAATGCAGTGAATGTGCGTATCTGAAAATGTCTTGTCACAGGGTACGGTTTGCCTTCATAAGGAAGAAAAGCGCAGTGTGGAGTCATGCATTCACGACAACCCTCTCCATTCTGCATCTCATTTCTGGAGCAGCATAGTTACTATACTGTCATGTGTAAGGGGGGGGGGGTTTACGCGTGACGAAAATAACGGGTTCTAGTTGAGATGAATGGATTTATTGGTGTTCTTTGACAATTACACTCAATTCTGACAGCTTATAATCACTGACTGTCTACGAATCGCTCCATTCCTTACTGGACCACGATCATCTTCCACTATGACGAACGAAGAATTCCTGCTCACACCTTGGACTGCCTTGAACGATGTCTGTCTCTTGAAAGCACACTAATTGTAATTCTGAGTCTTATATTACGATCGACGGTCAGTCGCCCAGTTTGTCTTGGAATAAAGCACCCATCTCGGGCTTACGACCAGACTTTTATTACTGTCAGACAGTTGCGGGTTTGTTGATATGGGGCGCTCTCTCTCTCTCTCTCTCACGAGAGGACGGGTCCATTCCGTACAATTGCTGCTGGCCCTCGCCAGCGCATTCATTCTCGTGTCCGAGTCCTGTGGGACTCGCGACCATATTTTACTGCCTCAGATTTGAGACTTCCCTTTTGTCGCCTCCTACGACTCTCAAGGCTACGGTGGAGGTATTCGACCCCTCCTCCACACGGGATACACTAATTCACTTCTGACTTCATAGCTTCGGGAGAGCCGAGTATAAATCACCGTCTTCCGGGATTTCAGTACTCTAGGACTTCGTTACCATGGAAATGCCTTTGTCACAACTGAGTTGTAGCGAAAACGCGATTATTAAAATGTTCGATACCAAGCAAACGACGTTCTATAATTGACTGTGTCAGGAATGTATTTACCTAGCAACGGCTCCCTTTGTTGGCTGCGTAACCTAGAAAATGTGTTTGCCTAGCCTTTGCCTAGGTATACACGTTACAGTATCCTTCAAATGTTTGATATCTTGATATCTCACCGATATATGCCTACACTTAAAAGGGATAATATTTTTCGTTATCGCATAGCGAAAGGACATAGGGGAACACATAACACGTGTACTGCATATCATATCACATGATACTGTTCTTACAGCGTTAGAAAACCCTAAAGAACGACCCGAAGCGTCCTTCATTGTGATGGCTTTTATCTTGCGCGTCCCCTGTCTTATTTTATGTTGTTAAATAATATACTGGAACAACGAAGTGTTTGAGCTGATTTACGTTCGGTTTGAGCCATAATGTAGGGCAAGACCCTCATGTATGGAGATACAGAATCTCTAGAAGCATATGTGGATGCTTTTTGTACGCCCAAATGGAGTACAATTTTTCCGCCCCTACCTTGTATTTGTCTTCCTAGAAACCTGTAGACCCACAGGAAAACACGTGTCATGTATTCATTCCGGATGTCAGGGTAAAGGCAACCAATTAACTGGAGAGGGGAGTAGCTCGAATTGTCTTCATATATCTCTCTATGGCTCTGCAGTCCTTTTGTTGGACCTTGGCGGTTTTTTCAGTTTCTTAATCCTATACACACTCGGTAGGACTCCTTGGACGGGGGATCAGTCCGTCGCAAGGCCGCTACCTACACACATAACAACACAAAATAAATATACACAGACATCCATTCCTTGAGTGGGATTCGAACCCATGATCCCAGCGTTCAAGCGAGCGAAGACAGTTCATGCCTCAGAACGCGCGGCCATTCTGATCGGCAAACTGCCTTCATATCCTATATGAAATTGACGCATCGTTAAAATTATTAGCGTCACCAACATTTGGACCTTGACATTTATCAATGAACTCCTCGAAGGTATATCTGTGGACAATGCACTCAGACACACAGAGTTTACTAGCTTCATAATCTGTGCAGAGAATTATCAAAGATAAGCTATATGTACATAAATCTTCCCTTATTATCATACAGAATACTACAATGGTTCGGTTTTATCGTTGAACACAAAAAATCACTCTGCTTCTACGCGAACACTGATATGACCACATGTTATATATGTTTTGTTTCCTAAATGAAGACATGGTTGTGGGAATGAAAGCAGTGTCAGTCCTTTAATTCTGAAATATTATTTTACACGATAAATATATAATTAATGTAAGAATATTTTACAGGATTGTCACTTATGCTGCCAGGTTCAAACAGTTACTACAAAAGTTAACTCAAATGGGGCCGAAAGACTGTCAATGTTCTATCGAGATGTATTATGATTATTATTGTCCATTTTGTACAAAGAACCCGTCACATGCTGTCAACAGGAAATCAGTGAATTGGCTAGCTCTGGAAACGATCCTGATATAATTCCATCCATCTCCCATCTTCACATCATGTGAATGTTTTATGAGAAGCGTCTTAATGTTAAACTTCTTAATATCGGTCTTCAACACGGTCTCTCAGTCAAAATACTATACTATAATTGTATAATACTATAATTGTGCGGATAGGTTCATTTTTAGTTCATACAGTAATCCTTTGTGCCATACTTTGTCAAAAGCCTGCTGAACGTNAGACCATAAGCACATTTTTTTTTTAAATTTGCCATCTACTCAACACACATAAATAGAGTAATTAGTAACAGGGATGGGTGTGTGTAATATTGAAGCAGGTATCATCCTCCGATGATTCTCTGGTGCTTATCTAATGAGATCCTNACAAGTCTTTTAAGAATGTGTCGTTCGAATACTTTGGATAGTGTGGGCAGTAGGCTTATCGGTCTGTACGAACTGATTTTGGTTGGTTTTCCGGGTTTGGGTATCATTATGATTTGGGCGTACTTCCATTGCACAGGAAACTAGCATAGTCGTATAATGCTGTTGTAAATCGTTCTTAGTAGTACAATGGCCACACGCATAAATGCTTACTGAAGGCGGCCATAACCTTTATAAGGCTTTTACAAGGATTATCCTCGCAGGAAAAACACAGGTAGTGACATTTTTGTTGTGTTCATCAGAAAAAAGTTACGAAAATGCGCTTACTACATGCAGCTTTACCGCCAACCTTTCGTCTCTACTTTAAGATTCATATTCTATGCAAGTATTCGGTCACCAGTATCTGGTATGCGACCGGAAATTGAGAAGAGAAACTTCATTCGTCGCAAGATGTCTCAAAGATCGGGTCTGCTGTCCACATCATAGGAGGTCAGAGATACAAGAAAGAGAAGTAGATTTCTGTACGTATTTGAACACTATCAAGCTCACTGTTCTTCAGTTCTGCGACTCGACCTGATAGGTGGGAGGAGGAAGCCGAAATTCACAAGAAAAGAAAAAAGAAAAGTCACTGTATATTTAGTACCCATCTACCTACGTCACACATTATGCTACCTCTGTAAAATGAATGTGCTGCAATGTATTAAGAACTTAGTAATACAGACATATAGAAAAGGAAAACAAAGACAATTTCATAAACCTGAACAATATTGTTAAAGCGAATGTAAATTAAAATACCGGAACATGCTGGATGAATTGCTGCACAGACAGGCGAAATCAATCAGTTCGCCAGTCAATGTTAATACCTACTTCTACAGCGGGAACCGTCGCTTTTATTATCTAATTATTTTGTATTCTGCTTGCCCCGTATCTATAATATTACACTCTAATTTAAGTGAATGTTTTACTTTCGGAGCAGCGTTGATATACAACTGGCTTTGGCAGGACAGCCTGACACACTGGGGACAGTTTGACGCTCTCTACTGTGGATGTGTCACCGCCGCCGGATCTGCAGTGTCTTGGTCAGGGGTTCGACAGGGCAGTTTGACGCTCTCTAGTGTGGATGTGTCACCACCGCCGGATCTGCAGTGTCTTGGTCAGGGGTTCGACAGGGCAGTTTGACGCTCTCTAGTGTGGATGTGTCACCACCGCCGGATCTGCAGTGTCTTGGTCAGGGGTTCGACAGGACAGTTTGACGCTCTCTAGTGTGGATGTGTCACCACCGCCGGATCTGCAGTGTCTTGGTCAGGGGCTTAGCAGGACAGCCTGACGGACTGGGAGCAGTTTCACGCTCTCTATTCTGGATGTGTCGTCACCGCCGGATCTGCAGTGTCTTGGTCAGGGGTTCGACAGGACAGTTTGACGCTCTCTACTGTGGATGTGTCACCACCGCCGGATCTGCAGTGTCTTGGTCAGGGGTTCGACAGGACAGCCTGACTGAGGACAGTTTGACGCTCTCTACTGTGGACGTGTCGCCGCCACCGGATCTGCAGTGTCTTGGTCAGGGTCCGTTAAATGTGTTCGATGCTCGGTCTCGCTCGTAAATTTACTTAGTGGACAGTGAAGTGAACGATGCACTGTGGGGAGCTGCATTGTGTATCCCCTTTGTCGTCCTATATCAGGATGACCACATCAAGGAGCATGAACTGGGCAGGGCATGGATACAAAGTTTTGATCCGACGGTCTGAAGAGAAGAGAGAACTTCATGAAGCTAACCGTAGAATGGTGGAAAATAATAAAATTGGTTTTAAAGCTACTGGGTGCGGCATTATGGGCTGCATTAATCTTACTTGAGAACACGGTCATGTACCTTCAGGTATCATAAAATAATGGGAATTTCTTGAGTAGCTCTGCAACCGTGTGATTTGTAGAACGGCTCTGCTTGCTGGAGTTCGTCAGTAATCAAGGCCCATAGAGCGATCTGCATACAGTATGGTGCATAACTTTTTGTTCTGAATGTACTGTAGCCTATTTTTTTAAGAGTTAGAGCAAAATATGATACAGGAGGTCAAAAACTCTTCTAAGACTGAAGTAAATTTCGTTCAGATAAAATGAAAATGAGCTGTCAAATTGGTAGCGGTAGAGTTAGATTCAGTGAAACCATGATGGTGGGGGTTTAATTTAAATTTAAAGTAATCCAAAACATTATTATGTACAACAAATTCACATCATTTGAAAGAAATATTAAGAATATAAATGGATTTGTAGTTGCTAGCTGAAGCAAATTCACAACTCAGCCGATCGCCCGTTAAAATCACTGCGTCCGTCCATCTGTATCCAACTTGGTTTATGTGAAAACGATGAGTTCTAACTTCAGGTTTCGAAGAGGCAGGAAGAGGGAATGATGTCCAGTAGGTAAACTATGTAGTCATAAATGGGATTATCAACCAAAACAAACTCATCACATGATTATAAATCACGTGTTTAGGAACTGATGCTATGAGACGCGCTATCACAGTGGCCGCGTAGTCTAAGGCGTCTTCGCCCGCTTAAATACTGGGATCGTTGAGTTCGAATCCCACGCGAGGCATGGATGTATGTCTGTCTGTGTTTGTGCTGTCTTGTGTAGGTAATGGCCTCGCGACGGGCTGATTTCATGTCCAAGGAGACCTGTCTATTTCTTTTCGCTGGCTCTACAACCCCCTTGGGCCCTGACCTGTGATTTTCAATTTCATGATCATTATACAGACGGTAGGACTCCTTAGACGAGTGATCAGCGCGTCGTAAGGCCTCTACCTAAACACAGAACAACATAATCCCAGAATAAACATATACACATACGAAACATCCATGCCTTGTATACGATTCGAACAGGATTCGCTTCCGAGCGAGCGAAGACAGCTCAGACCTTAGACCGCTCGGTTACCGTGACCGGCACTGTCTATAAAGATTCAAATTTCAGACTTAATTAATTCTAAATGGGCACAGCTCAAAGGTTCTGCGGAAAGCAAAACACCGTAACAGTCTGGAAATGAATGAACACAGGCCGCTAAGCCACTTAACCAATTACACAAATTATATTTTAGTCTGAAGTGCAGATATTTTCATAACATCCAGCTTCTTTGTCATAAAATATCTTAACTTTTTGGTAAAAATGTCTAAATAGTCTCTCGGCTGAGTCAGGCATAGAGGAACCACCTGTGTTTACGTAATGAATATTAGCCATCAACTATATATAGCAACGCCACCCCAGAGCTCCGTTAGTAGCTGCCTAACAGTCAGGCTGAGTGACCGTAAAGCCATTGCCTGCGTCACAGGTTCACAAGAACGGTGCCTAGACGGCCTAGACACAGTACTAACGTGACTGTCAACAGAATACATTCGGTCCGATTTCAGTCAACCATAACACTAATCGTGTGCAGCACAAATATAAAGCGAAGCATAAGGATTGTTACCTAGTGCAGGCTAAGCAAGTTTGAGTTATTCCATTAGGGAATTTTCATTATCACAAAGAGTTACACTGGGTGAAATTCATGAAACTTCTGACTCGTGCAGAAATTGCAGGGAGTGAGGAATAACATTTCACACCAGTCACAGGATTCCTATGCTTCTTAGCGAGGCCAGGGAAAGAGATAGGGTTCGATCTCAGGGTTACTGCTTTTACTTTTATCACGTATACAGCATAGTGTATATGAGAAAGAAGTGTGATCGTGAAAACACTGATCTTGACATTTTGACAGATTCGGCACTCCTCAGCACGGAGAAGTCGTTCTTGGAACGGTGTCTGTCTTTATGCGACCGCCTCTCTGGTCTAGTGGTCATAGTTCCTACCTACAGATTTAGAGATCCAAGGTTCGATTCCCGGTCCTACCAGATTTTCTGAGAAGTAGTGGGTCTGGAACTGGGTCCACTCAGCCTCGTGAGGATAATTGAGGAGCTGTTTCAAGGAAATAGCGGCTCCGGTCTAGAAAACCGAGATTAACGGCCGTGAGGATTCGTTGCGCTGATCACGCGACACCCTCTATCCGCTAAAGTTGTCACTAACTTCGCCGAAGAGCGGCGGTCGCTCGGTCCTTATAGTTCGCTTACGGACTACAGGCCACGGAGTTTGTCTTTATGCATGTAAGGATGTGTGCCTCACTAACGCCTGAATAGCTCATATTAGGCATAAAAAACTGATCTATCATAGGGCGTGCCAGGTGAATGTGAACATTCTAGTCCAAAAATATGGGTCCTTCACAGGATTCTTAACCACAAAATCGAGATTTTCTCGAAAAATACTATAATGATTTTGATTGGATTTCAATAATTTATGTAGAGCATCTCTCTAAATGAAATGTATAGGTGGCATCTTCAGTAACGGTAAGCTCACTATGGGAGAAATACTTGCAATGTCTTTTAGATTAAAGATTTGAGGTTTTTATGGCGATGACTATGAAGAATACCGTCTTCTGGGGTGTGGCTTCGTGTAGATATACTGTAATCCGACGTTTCGGAGGACCGTATCGCCTCCATCTTCAGGGTAGAAAAATCCTCTGAAACCTCAGTTTACACTAGATCTACACGGCGCCACATGCCAGAAGACGTCTTTCTTCACTTTTAAATGACTTTTCCTTTGGCGACCGTAATAAAGCCGTCATCAGGAGACTTGTCATCCGTCTCAGTTGAACACTAGGAGGGCCGCATGTATCGCATTTGTCAGAGTCTGAGCATTCTTTGCAGGCTTGCTGCAAACCATCAGCAGAAACTTATGGAGCACTGGTTTTATCAACACCTGACACGATGCATCCGCAATGCTATGAGATGCGGCCAATGATGTCGTGTCAGTGATGTTTAATGATGTAACAGTGTAATAGTAAATTGAGTGAATTTATCGATCTCTTTTTAAACCAGTATCTCATTATCCTTGCCGGAAAGATAACTTCATCAAACAGTTTTTTTAACCATTTCAGTAACGATCGCAATCATTGTAGTAGAGTAAACATCGTTTAAATTGACAGGCTGTAACTGCGCACTCCAGGACTCAGAGTCACTAATTCCAGGAAGAAAGAGGTCTCTGTACGTCAGACGCAAATGTTGAGCGGAATGGAGATGCCGACCTCCCATGCTGTTCCATTACACAGAAAGCGCACTAAACTTTATTTACAACATAAAACGCCCGGCCGGCGTGACATGGAAGCAAATGGCTTCTGGGGTGGCACATTGTTTTCTAGCTTTTTTTTTAATAAAAACTAATTTCTCTTCATGTTATGACCACTAATTGGTAGTCAGCTGAATTATGTTTTGCGAAAATATTGTGACGTATTGCGCTATGGAGGACATCCCCTTCCCCGCCAGCGGTGACGTAATAACATCGGAGCGCTGTCGCTACTACGGTAACAGGCCAGTCAATACTCCGCCCCCGCCCCCCTGCGGTGACGTAGCGGGTGATGCCGCGGTTGCTATGCAGCAGTAAACAACTCTCGGCAACGTTGCCCAGCAACACCTGTAAAAGGGAAGTCTCAAATGTGAGACAGTAAAATATGGTCGCAAGTCCCAAGGGACTAGGACCTGAGAAACACTGCGCTGGCAAGGACCAGCAGCATATGCAAAAGACAGACCCATCCTCTCGTCAGAGAGGGCGTCCCACAGAAACAAGACGGTAACAGTCGAGGAGCAATAAATATCTGGTCTTGAGCCCCAGGAGCACGTGGAATTTAGGAAGGCAGATGAGCCACTTGTCCGTTCAGACAAAACTTGAGATAGTTTCTTCCAATCTGCATTATTACGTTCAAAAACAAGCACAACTTCTGAGTCTTCTGTCGATGAACAGATCTGTTTTTTATAGTTTATAAATAAAGGTTCTACAGTGATATTTATTTTCATCAGCACTACTTATATCATTAACTTTTACGTTCATTTGTGATCTGAGTGTTTATTGTCTTTAGGGCTACCTTTTGCTTCACTAATCGGGATGACCCCCTTCTCCCCAATTGATCCGAATTAGCGAGTGTTTATAATAATAATAATAATAATAATAATAATAATAACAATTCAATTCTCTATTATTTATGTGCCGAGTCAACAGCCGCAAGGCATAGTAATAATAATTATATATGAACAACCCTGGGATTTTGTTGTTCAGACTCGTGATGTCGGCATCAGACAGCAGGGCAAATCCAGTGCAGAATTCCATTTGCTAATTGCATGAAATGGGAAGTCACACTTACAAAGTTTCAAATCTAACATAGCCCGTGTTTTGGACATCAGCCCGACCGGTGCGCCTGACGGCAACATTATCCGTATAACGTCAGCATCATATGAATATACTGTCTTGCTCATATTTCGAACGTTCCACTTGTTTTCGACCTTAGTCAGGCCACGCTGATACTGAGAATTTCGAAGTTCATCCATAACATACACATTCAGACGAAATTTATGTGCCGGTTACTTTGTGAGTTGTGTTCCAGAGGTAACCGGTTAGAACCTCGGTACGTATTACCAGCTAGATTGACCAGGAATTTAACGTATTTCCTAAATCTATCCATGTGAATGCTGGTATAGCATTGTGACATGTCTGTTGGAGCAGAGGAGACGTCCGTTCCTAGGCAGTGACTCTGTAGACAAGTTTCTTCAACAACAAAGGCTGACACAACAGTGGAGGTATTGTTAGAGAAGAAACGCGCAACAGTGGGAGAAATGTAAGATTTGAGGCTTTCACGGCGGTGACTATGAAGAAAGCAGTCTTCTGGGATTTGGCACCGTGTATATGTGGTGTTAACCGACGTTTCGGAGGAACGTCGGTTAACACCACGTATACACGGTGCCAAATCCCAGAAGACTGCTTTCTTCAGTGGAAGAAATGTTAGAGGCAGTGTTTTCTATGCCGTCCGTCCCGATTCTATATACCGGCAACCGAAACGAAGAGACAACCCCGTTAATGCAAATGGAATTTTTAGGCGGCGCTATGATCTCAGTAAACAGTTGCAAGATTTACATACAGATGTGGCTCTGTTCTAGAGACACATCTCAAACCCCATGAGAGGTTCTTTATTCCAAATTATCACTTTTTTTTTTCGGACTCACCACTTCCCGGTAAGAAATGGCATTCCCCATAACCATGTCGACTTATGCTACATGTAAGGGTCGCGCCATAGCTCAAGCGGTTAGTCGCTGGCTTCCCACCGCGGCGGCCCGGGTTCGATCCCGGGTCTGGTCAGGTGGGATTTGTGGTGGACAAAGTGGCGCTGGGGCAGGTTTTCTCCGAGTACTTCGGTTTCCCCTGCCAATATTAATTCCACCAGTTGCTCCACAATCACCCTCACCCTATCATCTGGGCTGGTACGATAGGCCAGAAGTGACCGCAGTACAAGGGACTTTAGTCCCACCCCACTAGCAAAAAAAGAAAATATGTTACATGTGCGATACGTACATTTGACAAAGGCGAAGCCTGTTCGTTTTTGTAAACGAACTCAGCGCTTTTGACATCGGCTTCAGAATGCCGGAGCATGCGTAGTCCTTTAACTGCCACAGTTTTACAGTCTACTGTTGACAGATTCGATAAATAATTCGATAGGAACAAGACATGAGATTACAGCAGCTACTTAAACGCGTAGGTCATGAAACTGAACCGAAAATGGCTCTGACAGGAAGTTCTTTAAGTGGTTCTCTGAGAACCTTGATAAAAGGATCCTGATAGTGGCTATTTTTACTCAGAAAAAGAACACTTCCAAGAAGCTTCTTCTTGATTCCAGACACATTACATCATATATCACTTCAAAAAAAGAAGAGCAAAGGCATTCTGAAGACAGTTCGAGACGCCTGCTTTCTCTTTCAGTGCATAGATTTGTCGTAAAGCTAACAGGAATTCTAAAGTAAAATGATCATGCCATTGATACAACATTTATGAGCACAGTTCCGCAAGTACAGATTGACATTAGGTTACGTTTGTGCGACAGGAACTCAAAGTTTCACAAGATCCACGTATTTATAATTTCAGATATATAAAAACTTCCATAGATACTTCGGTATGCTTATAATTTGTCTCATCCAGTATTTCCTAAGTGTTGTTTCGTATTATGTTCACAGTTACATGTTCCACGGTGTATTGAAAATACCTGCAGTATATCTTCTACGCCCATTCGGAAATTTACGTAATCTTATACATTCGTATATACTGCTGTAGACATTCTACTTTTGCCACTTCACTTGGTCTCTGACATTAATGGAGGGACATAGACTGAGGGTGTTTGAGAACAGGGTGTTCAGAATATTTGGACCGAAGAGGGATGAAGTGACAGGAGGTTGGAGAAAACTGCATAATGAGGAGCTTCATAACTTGTACTCTTCTCCAAGTATAATTAGATCAAGTCAAGGAAGATGAGGTGGGTCGGGCATGTAGCACGAATTGGGAGAAGAGGGAGGCATATAGGATATCGGTGGGAAAGCCAGAAGGAGAGAGACCACTGGGATGACCAAGGCGTAGGTTGGTGGACAATATTAATGTGGATCTTAGATATAGGATGAGATGGTATGGATTCGATTGATCTGGCTCAGGATTGGGAACAATGGAGGGCTCTTGTGAACACGGTAATGAACATTCGGGTTCCATAAAATGCTGGGAAATTCTTGAGTAATTGCAGAATTCGCGGCTCCTGAAGAAGGGCTCAGCTCCATGTGTATGTAAGTAAGTGAGTCTTAAATGTATGGTTTTCTCTCAAAATCCATGTTTTGAGCCATGTAACAAAAGCCAGAAACAATAGGACCTTTTAACAGCGTCCAGTTGGGTTTCTCAGTGTTATTATTTAGAGGTATTTCATAGCCCCACTTTTAGTTTGATGTTCATTATTTTACTTTTAGATACCAAAAGGTTGAGGATAAAGTTGTCCTTGTGCTTAAGTAATTAAGCACTACATCATGAAAACATACGGGGAGTGGATGTATAGTTCCTCGACATTAATTGGTAATCACTAACGAAAGAAGAGTGGGATAAGTGGATGTCAGAGCGATATGTCTGAAATACTTCACATAAAAATGTACGGGTCAGTATTAAATAAGATTGCAGGCGCAGATATCACTCATTTCAGTCACTCCACTCCATTAATCATCATAAACAAAGGGAAGTTGTGAAATATTCATTAACCCGCTAAGTCATGAACCTCTGTTCTTTAACTACCCTTTTCTTCAAAGAGCTAGAATATCCCTTCCGGCAGAAGTATATGACGTATTACACAATTTATAGAAACACTAAAACATTTTATGTAACCTGGTAGCTTAATGTGATTTTCCATTTCAGTTACGAAAGCAAAGAATAAAAGCCTGTATTCTGAAATTAATTGTGATTACGCGATATTATATAACTTAATGATCATTTATATAAGTTTCGCTTCAAGGTGTTAATAATTTCATTGTGATCTATGTAATTCCAGAGGAAATATGTGCGTGCGTACAAGTGTTTGTTTTAGAGTATATACCCGTGTGTGTGTATTCTCACGCTGTAGAAGTTTTCGTATACGTACACAAGTGCCAATTATGGGTATGAAACAATACCATCTGAAGGATAAAGAATAACTTAACTTCTTTAACAAGAAATGAACGAACGAGGTAAAGGTATGAAAGAAATATAGGAAAGAAAAGGAGGGGTGAAGGATGGAGGTAGAAAAACTATTTGTCGTCGATTTTCAACATGCTTTCTCATTAGTAATGTCCAAACAAGAAAAATAATCTACCCTCTCTAGACTACAAACCATAAACTTCTACGAAGAAAGCAGTTCTCTGGCATGTGGCGCCGTGCTCACGCTGGATCCTCGCTCGCGGATTTTCTTCTTTTTTCTCCTGAAGATGGAGGCCATACGTTCTTCCGAAACGTTGGTTAACACAATATCTACACGGCGCCACATGCCAGAAAACTGCTTTCTTCATACTAGCATCTTCCTTGAGAACATGATAATTATTTAGCTGGCCAATAAATTCCCTACTTTTGTGGAATGTTCATTACCGTAATGACAATAGCCCGCCATCAGACGATGGCACTTACACATCTGTTACGTGTATGTCCTATTCTTGTCCCTTCAATAAATGATCTGTTAAAAATTTACGCCTTACATTATTTTAACACATGAGAGCATACGTGTATATAGAGGTCTAACCCTTATAAATTCATTATGCATGTGAGATGCACTCACACAATGAAATCGTTACAGATGTGTTTATGCTTGCCGGTCGCGGTAGCCGAGCGGTGTAAGGCATGCACTGTCTTCGCTCGCTCGGAAGCCGGGTTCGTGGGTTCGAACCCCACTCAGCGCATGGATGTGTGTGTGCGTTTTTCTGTGTTTGTCTACAGGTAGAGGCCTTGCGACGAGCTGATCACTCGCCCAAGGAGTCCTACCGTATGTGTAAGATCTAGTAAACCGAAGTGAAACGGAGAGTTTCATGGAGGTAGGCCTAGGCCCAAATGAGGGCTGTAGCGCCAATGGAAAAAAAAAAAAATGTGTTTATTCTTCGAATGTTTATCTTTCACGGTGTATTTTTGTTATATACTGGAGGTTTTGTTTCATTTTTAGTCCCAAGTCTTCCGGTTCTTTGCCGTTTCCTTCAATTTTTTGTATTTCCTATTTTTATTTCACTTCCTTCATCATTCAACTGAATACCCACCCTTTACTTCATGCGAATAGAAATCTTCTGCATTTCTTTGTTTGTTTCTATCTTTCTCTCGCTTTTTATTCCCTTTCCTTCTCGCTACATTTTTAGTTTCTTATATCGTCTCATTTTCCCTTTCTTTTTTACTTACTTCTTTAACTTAAGAGAAGTTCAAGTGGAGAATGGGTATTTCAGCTAGTTCACTCATCATATCAAGAATGTGGAAAGTGTAGTATTAATACTTCTGCTGCTAGAAGGCAGGGCAGAAATTCAAGGTTTTTAGAGAGAGAGAGACCAATACACGAGTTTGTGAGAAAGGGGAGTGTAAATACGATGATGAAGTAGACCACAATATTTCTCCTGTCGGGAATGCTTCCGTTTAATTAAACCACTATCTTTCATCAGGTTAAATCCGATTTTCATTAATAACTTCCGCTACATTTCTATAGATCGGCATGTTTGATCTCCTCACACGTTCCAAGATTCAAAATCGGGTCGCTGTCAATGGAATCAGTGGTTAACAAGACCACGCTTTCTAGCCACTATAGCGAGTGACAGCCAATGAAAGCAGTCAGTGAGTAGACAGTGTTGGTTAGTGATAACCTGAGTTGCCAATGGTCGGTTTCAGTCGTGGGGAATTAAAAACCAGCCGACAACCAGTAAGGACATGAGCATGGAAGATGAGGAATCTGCATTGTTAGGAGCCGTTACCAGGCAACGACTGGTTAGGACATAGGAGACTTTATGTGTGCTGAAATACAGTAATTTGTGAATTGTAGATCAGTGAACCTGTTATAGTTGCGTATACTTATGAGTTTCAGGAGTACAATAAATGCAGTTAGCAATTCAAACTTAGTGTCTAGTCATTAACGAGTGACAGTATATTATTCAGTAAGCGATTATTCGTAATAATATTCTTAGGTGGAGTAGTGTCATTACTAAATTAATCCAAGCCACTTACTTAGGCGTACCGATCGTGATGGAGAATGGAAGATTTCGCATGTCCTGTGTCACAGAAATAATGACCTATCCAGCTTTATAGGATACGAGTAAAGTAAAACTATACAACAGAATGCCAGGAATCCTGATCACATTTATTTTTAACACATATTTCGGTTTAACACAGGAATTTGGAGAAAATGAATAATTCACGGGGACAGCTTCCATGAATGTCATTTTAACGTTTATTGAATGAATGAATGATTGAATGAATGTATAAGGGGTGGGCCTCCTCGGCCCTTGCACCGCGACCTACAGTGATCTGTTATGCTTCCCCTTTTGATTATCCTCTCAGCAATCCTGGGCTTCGAATGAAGCGCAGGACTTTGTACGTGGGGGCGTCGAAATAATCACTTGGTTCCATAAAGTATTGACCCAAGTGACGTAATCTTAAATAAGCTAAGACCTCACATTCACACAGGATATGTGTGGCTGTTTCATTTTCTTCTTGACACCTCTACTAATACTTAGTCCTAGTTTGAAGAGGTGTCCTTTAAGGTGACAGTGTCCTGTAAGTAGTCCCACCACTCATCATAGCTGGTTCCTGTTTAACTTCAACAGTTCCTTCGCTCTTTTAGCAGAGGGTCCTCGTATGAGTCCCTATGCTTGCCTGAGTCCAGTCAAGGATCCCCAGTATTTCTTGCGATTCATATTTGTTCAGTTCCTGATTGCCTTTCTGGCCTTTCTGGACACTGTTCGTATTTCTTTATTAATATGGTGTTGGATCAAGTTTTGCCTTCAGTATAGCAGGAATTCTTCTTGGAATGGACTCGTACAAGTTTTGAACAGTCTTGCGGAATTTTATACCACTCTCCTTGAAGAACATCTTCAGGTTCCTTTAGGGATATTGGAGGTGGGAATTTGTTCCTCACTGTAATCTCCAAAATTGACCAGAGTGGTTCAATAATATTCAGATCTGGCGATTGTTCTGGCCAGGGAAGATGCTGAAGTTCACCTCCACGCTCATCAAACCATGACTGAATAGGTCCAGCTGTGTGAACGCGGACATTGTCGTCTCGGAAAACTGCGTCGTTATTCGGAAATAATGTCTGGATCGTGGGATGCTCCTGATTATCCAACCTGTCCACGTACTCCCGTGCAGTAATTCGGCCATGAAGGTTAATAACGGCACCAACAGAATACTGTACCACGATATCGCTGCACAAACCACCACAGAATCTACTCCGTCTTTCGCTGTTGGAAGCAGGCATTTCGGATTGTAGGCTTCCTTGAGTGTTCTCCTGATGTAGGGAACAGCGTGAAGGGCGACTCATCTGACAACATCACGCACGCGTTTCCAGTTGTGTTTCATGATCGTGACATTATCGTTCGTGCATCTGAGCATTTTCTTTATTCTTGGTTGGGTGAAACCGAGTCCACTTGGCACAGCGGCCATTACTGGCCTATTGTACCAGCCCCAGATGATAGATGATGATTGTGGAGCAATTGATGGAATGAAGATTGTCAGGGGAAACTTTAGTAACCGGAGGTAACCTGCTTCAGCGCCACTTCGTCCACCACAAATTCCACATGACCAAACCCGGCCAAACAGATGTTTAGCAATTGCAGCCCTTCCGTAAATGTATGAAGCTCACGTCGGACTGTTTTGGAGGAAACGGGGTGCTGTCACCTTTGCTGCAGCAGTTCTGTGATTTTTCGGAACAGTCATTTTCAGTGTACACTGACTATCTGTCAGTGTTGATTTTGTCCCACTGTTCCTTTTCCTTCATGTTGTCTTCCCGTGATTCATGTATGCCGACATAACCTAAAAAAATGACGCTCTCGATACGCCTAATAATGGGATAGTTTTTGTCACAGGTATCCCAGCTAAACGCGCACCAACGATCTGTCCTCTTGCAACATTGGGCAAGGCTTTCATTTTCCGACACTTTCAGACGGACTCTCACTCAACACAATCACTAATGCACTTACACGAACACTACAGAATGTAAGCAAACGGAAAAAGAACATTCACTATTGGCAACTTAAATTCTTTCACAGTAGCCTACATAAATAAATTCTGTTCAATTTCTTAGTTTCCATTATTTTGTCCAACCCCTGCAAATTACATGTAGTGATCAACACAACTTAGTTCTCTCTCTATCAATGTTTATTTTGTATAACTTTTCTCTCTCTCTCTCTCACTGCTTTGTTTGCAGCAGGTTTTTTTTTATCAAGGATTGAGTTTAATATTTTCCCATTTGTGACAAGATTGCCCATTCTCAGAAAATTTACTTGAAGAGCCGAAAGTCACGTGACAAAATTATATAAACAGAAATCAACACTTATTGGAGGGGATCATTTTCCATCGAATTCTTGTTATTATTTTCGATTTCCGTGCCAAACACATTTCGTTTATTAAAAAAGAAACTATCGTATTGTCACCACTTTCTACGAATCAGAGAAAATTTTCGATAAAGAGAGGTCTTCGTTTACTCTTCAGTTCCATTTCTGACGGGTTACAATCTATGTGCCTATCATTAATTTAGTGTGTTTGATTTTACTCCTAAATGAAATTATCTGAGAGGTTGACAATATCGTCATCATCACAGTACTTACATTAATATTTGAAAATTACTTTGGATAGGATTGACTGACATGTAGGTTATTTAATGACATATTTTTAACCTCAAAATTTAAGTCGCTTCAAAAGAAATGGCAACATGATCATGGAAAATAAATAGGTAAGGATTTGAAATCCCTCTCAAGGCATGGATGTCTGTGTATGCGTTTATTTTGTGTTTGTGCTGTCCACTGTGTAGGTAGAGGCCTTGCTAAGGGCTGATCACTCGTCCAAGGAGTCTAAAAAACTTCGTGGCCTGTAGTCTGCAAGCGAAGTATACCGACCGAGCGACCGCCGTTTGTCGGCGAAGTTAGTGCCAACTTTAGCTGATAGAGGGTGTCGCGTGGTCAGCTTAACGGATCCCCACGACCGTTAATCTAGGTTTTCTAGACCGGAGCCGCTACTTTCTTGAAATAGCTCCTCAATTATCGTGACGAGGCTTAGTGGACCCCGTTTCAGGCCCACTACTTCTCAGAGAATCTGGTAGCGCCGGGAATGGAACCCGGGACTTCCGGATCTGTAGGCAGGAACTCTTGAGTCTACCGTCTGCATAAAGAAGATTACGAAACTGAAGAAGAGACCAGGGCCCAACAAAGGGCTGTAGAGCCATTGATGAATGAATGAATGAAAGGATTTAAAATTCTACGAAATACAAATGTCCTTAACCACTAACAATTTCCAGTCAAATTGAAGACAATTTACAGACAGAAAACAAGACGACAGTATACTGAAACAATACACACACCTGAGTTCCAAAGGGGGAAAACATAGGGAGACAGAAGAAGAGATAAATGTATCGATCTAACTTCGGAACTTCGGAAGCATCTTTAAAGCTTCTGTGTAGAGGGTAGAAAAGAAAAGGAAATAAGGAAGGGAGAAGTTGAAAGTCTGCTGTATCAAGGTACCAGTGGGTTACTATGTATCAGGTTTCCCTGTGAAAGGTTTCGTAATAGCCAATTTAAAACGTGTGTCGTCAATTAACGTTCTCACAATATACTGACAACGCCTTAAGTACCACTATAGAAACCCGACAGAACACTAGGCCCCTTTGTAATCCGCAGTCCTGACTCCAAAATAGCGGTGACATGAACAAGACTCCAGTTTCAGATCATTTCCAATCAAACTAAAACATTTTGTTCAGATTTTGTAGGACTGAATGAGAAATGACCTCATTCCCACAGTTTGAGAGCTTTGTATAATATATCTACTCACCCCAAAACTACTGTCGTTTTCTTTCCCGGGAGGCTCTTCCCGAAGGGGAATGTCACAATTGTCTGCTGAATCCGCTGATGGATCTTGAGATGCAATCCGCATGGCTCTCATAGCGTGAAGCAGATGCCACGGGCTTGACATGGTCGTGTTCCTTGCACCACCCAGGTTGGTACTGGGGGGACTGTTCCCTCCTCCACACGGATCCGTTTGCTGGTGATTCATGTTGCCGAGTGTTCTTCCACCTGTTCCCTGCAAAAGTGGGCCAAGTTCTTCTGGGTTCGAACCTGAAAGGAACAAAATGTTCTTGTGGTAGACTTTCCGGCATATGCAGTGCCGTACAGTGAGATGCAGGCTATAAGCAATGTACGGATTTTCGTATACACATACCGGAACGTACTGTATTTACGCTTCGCGGCCCCGTATATACTGGGTCCATTTTCGAGCAGCTACTTAGGGAATACAGTTTTAGAGCATTACTGCTACACAATCCTGCTCACCTTCGAATACACTTACAGAATACGGTCGATAGGCCATTGTGGTTTTAACCTCACTAAAAAAATAACAAAATTTGAGCGAGTTATAAATCTTACGCGAACCTACTTCCGAAGTCTCTAAATTTAGTTGTGTTGCTGTGTGTCGTGTATTGTGTCTGGGAGACCTGGAACAATAAACTCTTCAATGCGGTTTTATAGAATTCTTCTGCATTCTATCCTTATGAATCGAGAAAATCTGGTTCGTCTCTTCCGGGGACTTTAATAACAGCCCGAGACGATCTTCCTTGCAGTCTGAAGGTGAAACAATGAGTGACAGTTGTGCCAGTCCATATACAAGATTGAATTTGTAAATTCCACTTACTTACTCACTCACTCTTGGAGCTGAGCCCTTCTTGAGAAGCTACCAATTCTGCAGCTACTCAAGAATTTCCCAGCATTTTATGGAACCCGAAGGTTCATTACTGTGTTCAAAAGAGCCCTCCACTGGTCGATATCCTGAGCCAGATCAATCCAATCCATACCATCCCATCTCTCCAAGATCTATTTTAATATTGTCCACTCACCTACGCCTTGGTCTTCCCAGTGGTCTCTTTCCTTCTGACTTTCCCACCAATATCCTATATGCATTCCTCGTCTCCCCTATTCGTGTTACATGCCCTGCCCACCTCATCCTCCTTGTCTTGGTCATTCTAATTATACTTGGAGAATAGTACAAGTTATGAAGCTCCTCATTATGCAGTTTTCTCCAACCTCCTGTCATTTCATCTCTCTTCGGTCCAGATATTCTTCTCAACACCCTGTTCTCAAACACCCTCAGTTTATGTTCACAGGATCCGTCCCGGTCCAAGGCTCTTTGAGCATTTTCGTAACAAGCTTATTTTTTACGGTGAGGAGTTGTCAGCCACACGCCCAACCACAAGCTGGATGGCCACCTCTTGTCGGCTGTCAGCGACTGCTTATTCAATATATTCGCAGCTTCCTTCCATACCTGGAGGGCGTCTCCTACATCCGCAACCTGAGGACGCGCCATGCCGAGGTAACAAGGGACCCACCTAACATGGTTGTAAATTTCACTGAAAATTTAAATCGCATTTGTTATAATGACTAAATAACAACGTAACTGTCTAACTGAATTCATGTAGTCGCAGCTGGCCAATGAAACCCAATAATTTATGAAACATAAAAATCCACTGCCATGTTTATAAAAATCCGCCGTCGAATTCTATCTCCGGCCAGTTTACTCCCATCCACACACACACACACGATTTCTCTAAGGTACATTTTGTTATAATTCTCACTTTACATCTAGGTCTTCCACGTGATATCCTCCCATGATGTTTTCGAAAGAAATTTGTGCTCTTTTGTTTTACAGAGTTCGTGCTATGAATTCTATCCACATTGTTACAATCGTTTTAATCAGCCTAATAATATTACTTCAAGAGTATTACGTGGTTTCCGCTATCCTCTTCTTATTCCCTCATTCATAGTTTCACGTACTCTCCACAGCACTTGGTTTTAGCGCCCAGCGTTCATCAGCAGGACTGTATAATAAAACAGTCTGTGACTCAGACCACACTAATACTTATATAAAATTAAAATTTTCGAAATATTATGACTCCGCTCTAGATAAAAATTATTAATATAATGTTTGTTTACAAACCTTCGACATTAGCTTCGGTTGACTACTTTCATGTCGCTTGGAAAGACATTTGTTAATTAGATAAAATACAAAGCACTCCTCTGACAAAAGAGACCCCAACAAACTTCCTCATCAATCACCTGGACAGTTGTATGATTTTGACGAGAAGCCATGACGTTGTACAGTAAAACTCGTTTAATTAACTGAAGTTAATAAATAAGCTATATAAAAGACCACTTTAGCAACGGAGTTTAAAGTAAAGCTAAACTTCTACTGCTACGACTTATTACATATTTATGAGCGGCAGATTTTCCCACACAAAAAAAAAAAGCTAACAATTTCCAAAAATGCAGAAGATCGCTGTATACCGTCATTCAAGTCTTATTTCTACAGCTGTAGCCGTCAGAACTGTCTACATCTGTATAAATGAAATTTGCATGACGGTATACAGCAGCAATGACTACATCTGTATAAATAAGACTCGAATGACGGTATACAGTGGAAATGAATACAACTGTATATATAAAGCTTGTATGACGGTACGTAGCGGAAATGAGTACATCTATATAAATAAGGCTCGAATGACGGTATACAGTGAAAATGAATACAACTGCATATATAAAGTTTGTATGACGGTACGTAGCGGAAATGAGTACATCTGTATAGATAAGGCTCGAATGACGGTATACAGTGGAAATGAATACAACTGTATATATAAAGCTTATGTGGCGGTAAACAGCTAAAATGAGTACATCTGTAGAAATAAAAATGTGACGATATACAGTGAAAATAACCTCATCTGTAGAAAAGGAGCTTATGTGTCTGTATGTAGTAATCGTTTATCGGTTTACACAAACACTATGCAACATCATTAAATCTTCGAAAACCTTCCTTCACCGAACAGCCTCCAGAACATGCGGACATGCAGTCAGTCATTTCTGTTGCATATTTAGCAAATCCTTCACAGTGTTCATAAACATAGGCTTCTTGTCTTAGTTAACTCTGTTAATCTTCATTATCTTTTAGCAGCAAGTAGAGATTTCTAAACAAACAGCTATGAACGCCGTAAAATATTAAGTTTTCAAATCTTCGATTAATACTTGAATTACTTTCTCCGCAATAGAATAAAAACGGAAAAGCAAATGAGACAGCCTTGCTAAATTTTGTGAAAGACTACCGTTCCGTTGAAAATTTAGCGGAAATTCTACTCAGTTGTTATATAGATTATGCTTATATTTTACAGATTCAGTAAGGTTTAATTATAATATCACGTTTTAAAAACCAACAAAAGATAAGACCGCAGTAACATATCCATACATGGGACGGTCGTGAACCATCTAGCTCTGCAGAAGTTAATTTTCTGTAACACCTTGTACTTTAACAATTTAAATGACACACGAAAATTTGTGCACGATAAGAAAGACATTCAATCATGTTTGCTTATGACTTAATTCAGACTGTAAAACCAAAATGATATAACACTACAAATTTTTTCTATTTTTTTTTTACCGCCACGGACCGCATAGTACTCGCTTGACGTATTAAACTCTTCCCAAACCACGACACAGTGATGAAGATTGGCACTGCACGATTGAGCCTTCCGGGAAAGAATATACACTCGGGCCACATACGGTATAAATACTAATTATTTTCCAGAATTTCACAGCTTTTACAATTTTTAATAATATTGTCACGTACTTAAGTGTGTGACTATAGAAGTGATTTGGATTAAGGAAATGGATTTATTGACCATTTGTGTACACCACTCGGAACTACAACTAGTTACAGTGTTATCGCTAATCTCCACAATTCATAGATCACCACAGCAAACGCTAAGCCCTTTTCAGCTTGCTGTTTCTTCAAACACTGTTCTCTAACAACGGCTTCTGACAGTGGAGATCCTCCAGCTTTCCGTGCTCACGCCGTTAGTGTCCAGCAAATATATCGCAACTGAAATCTCTTCACTCATTAACTTCACGCCGTACAGTCCCTTGAGAGTCAACTGACGTTTCGGGGGGACATGTCGCTTTCATATTCGTGGTCGAAAAATAAATCAAGCAAGAAACCAGGAAGATGAGGTTCCTACCTGCTTCTTTCTGGTTCGTTACTTGGCTTATTCTTCGACCCTGAAGACTGAGATGACATGTTTTTCCGAAACGTCTGTTGATTTTAAACACACTACACGGCGTTATAACCTAGAAGGCAGAACTTTTCCGAAGATAACATTAACGTTAATTCCTTTTGCTAGTGTTACGTAGTTTAAATTATACTTTGTATTGAATAGATTAGCTGTACTGAGATGAAAATCCTTACTTCAACAGAATATTGTCAAAACAGCAGATGATTTTGAACTAGTATTCTATAAATTCACTGAGATGTTTAGAGATGAACGTTCCTTCAGTGTCTCCACGATGCAAAATTCTCATACAGGCAGTGATCTCGTTCTCTTTAACAGTTGTTGTTTCCAGTATGGATCACTAACATTGACTTTATTTCGTGTAGAATCTCTAGATCTTCATCAATGACACTCAAGTTCCATACGACAACACAGCGAAAAATCTTGGAATAAGTCCGCCACCTCTCATGAAAAGAGACTCCAAAACCGTGTCAACATTGAAGCGTCCAGACTTCTCAAAGTGAACAATATCATTAGACGACTCAAACGGAAGAAACCGTTCTAACTAGTAAAATGTTAAAGTACTAAGTAATTCAGTGCCAGTGACTTAGTTTTAATTTACGTAGTATATTCGGTTTAGAAAAAAAAATCGTTAGTTATCCAAGTACGTAGTAGTTTTAATTGTAATTAAGTTCTGGATTACCCAGTCTTTAATTAATTAATAAAAAAAAGAATCTCTAAGAGATGATAGTGCTGTTATTGAAGGTTTAAATGAGAGATTTCGAATTGCTCAAAGATGGTTAGTAACTTAACATTTTACAACTTTTAAGAGAATGGTTGTTTATATGCACTGTTTTATAAAATACAGAAAATCTTTATACATAAAGGATAGTATGTGGTGTCCTTAAAAATGCTAACGAAGATGTCGCTGTCACTCACTCGTGGAGCTGAGCCCTTCTTGAGAAGCTGCCAATTGTGCAACTACTCACGAATTTCCCAGCATTTTATGGAACCCTAAGGTTGATTACTGTGTTCAAAAGAGCCCTCCACTGGTCCCTATCCTGATCAGTCCAATCCATACCATCCCATCCTATCTCTCGTAAGATCCATTTTAATATTGTTCACCCAACTATGTCTTGGTCTTTCTAGTGGTCTCTTTCCTTCTGGCTTTCCCACCAATATCATATATGCGTTCCTCTTCTCTCCCATTCGTGCTACATGCCCTGTCCCTCTCATCCTCTTTGACTTGATCATTCTGATTACACTTAGAAAAGAGTACAAATTATGAAGCTCCTCATTATGCAGTTTTCTCCAACCTGAAGATGTCGCTGTACAACAAATACTAATTACCTGTAAATCGGAGACAGCAACAGACACTATTGCTGGAGCATTGTGTTTTGGCAAGGAAATTAATTAAAGCTAACAATTATGTCTCAGCCAGTGCTCATCTCTCTTTTGGGAGCGGTGGGAATATCGACGCGCAAATGCGAATACAATTTTAGCAAATAAGTTGAATGTTCTGCATCTAGTTTCTAAAAAACAAACCTAAATTCTAAAAGTCTTTGTATTTCTTGAACTGAGAATAATAATAATTACCATATTGTTAATCAAAAATCATCTTAATTTATGAGGCCTATGCTACATTGTCTAAAAGAGGGAGTTGTCCCCTACTCTCTGCTTTTGAATTTGACCTTTTGAGTCTAGACATTTTCATGGGCTAGGTTTAGATAATCGTACCGTCTGCCATAGAAGAAATTAACGTTTGCAACTGTGGGGTATCTTCGGCCTCGATTGGTTTTTTCCCCAACTGCTTCTGTTTTCTGGAATCCTTTCAAGTTCTAGTCTTTTACACTTGTAGTCCGTCTTCCTAATTTACAGTTTGTTAGGCGTGATACAAACCCCCCCCCCTCCCGGCCCTGAGGTTAGCTGGAAGCAAAAATGTAAAAGGAGAAAATGAATTGAGAATAGAAATAGTAATGGTGCAGTAGTGGTGGTATCGGTAGTGACATTATTGGTAATGAACTAATTTAAGCAATGTAACTTGTTCGTATGTATTGAACCTGTGCACCACAATAACTTGGGTGTTAGTGGACACAGTTATATGTTTGTAAAGAAGCTCGACTCAATAAACTAAACTAAACTAAACTACAATTTCCTCGACTAACCTCTGGGTTCGACGGTCACGGTAGCCATGCACTGTCTTCGCTCGCCCGGAAGCCGGGATCGTTGGTTCGAATCCAACTCAGGGCATAGATGTTTAGTGTGTGTTTCTTTCTGTGTCTGTATACAGGTAGAGGGCCTTGCGACGACCTGATCACCCGCCCAAGGAGTCCTACCGAATGTGTAAGATCTAGAAAACCGAAGTGGGCTCAATTTCTGTGTTATGCAAATATCACTGCCAGGTTCATGTACCCCTAATAGTCCAAATCATGAACTTGATTCATTAAATCCCCATTATATTGCTAGTGTAAAACAACAGTTAGATAGCATATATTTAGATGCTGTCATTGACATGCCTGGTTCATGCTCTAGTTTGTAGATTTAGTAACACTATCATCTAAACTAAACCCCATGGCTTTAGTCCGCAAACGAACTATACCGACCGAGCGACAGACCGGAGCAGTTATTTCCTTGAAATAGCTACTCAGTTATCCTAACGAGGCTGAGTGGACCCCGTTCCAGACCCACTGCTCAGAAAATCTTGTAGCGCCGGGAATCGAGCCCGGACCGCTGGATCTATAACCAGAAACTCTGACCACTAGACCATAGAGGCGGCCAAACACTGTCATCTACAGTAGTTAATTTGCGTCCCGTAAGTTTAAACATTACCTATGCATGGTGAAATGTAAATGGTTGAGAGAAGAATTCCCTCACAAATATTAAGTAAAGCCACGGAGATTCTCAGTGCAGCAAAGACGGTGGTTCGGCTTAATCTTGAACTTGGTTTCTCAGAAAACATAAGGTGTATATTTTAATTGCTGGAAAAAATCTCCTCTATATATATTCTGGACTTTTCTGGATTCGATAAGGGCCATAATTTCGACAATCCTTAGTTTTCCGGGATTTCCCAGGAAATGTTTATATTGAAATAGGTTATAAAGCTGTACATACACAGAACAGTAGACAACACTACTACAGAGAACGTACAGTCAAAGGGACATGCGTTGTAACTACACCAACATACGTGGGGACTACACAGCAACACGCAAACAGCCGTGCCGCTGCGAAAATAAATACAAACAAGGAGACCTCAAAACAATGTCATTTGGATAAATGGACGATGACCCCAAACAAAATATTGAAATTTTAACTAGTTTTTATTGCGTTAATTAAAGTCCATATACTTTAAGATACATCGCATTCAGATGTGATATGAGAAGTTGGACATACTATACAGTGCAACAGTTTTAGCGAATTAGAGACACCTGATGATGGCCTTGTACGGCCCGAAACAGGTTGTGAGAAGGAAGGGGACAGTAAAAAATAAGCTGCACTGTAGACGGAAATACCGTATGAAATAAATGCGTCAGATCTGTTTATTTCCATTACCTGTTATCACCGTAAAATCGTTAGTCTCTGCAGAAGAGTAGGAGAACCATATGCTTCTCCAAAACACACTATATAGAAAACAATAATTTTGTACGTTATTTGATTTCACTATAAAGAGTGGTCTCATACTTTGAGGGAAGAATATATAGCCCATTAGGAATGCTTAAAAATTTTGGAGATATAAAATGTACGCAAACAAGTAATCTCTTTCATGCGTTCACTTCATGCAAAAAAATGGATAGTTGTGCCAGTATTCTGGTATATATAGAAACTGTATTTACTTCAAGAATAAATAATTGGCGCCCAAGCAGTAGACCTACCTTGTTCCTTCGCGGGACTGTGTCCTCCTGCCTTTTTCAGCACAGTCATAACACAAGGAGACCGTAAAAATCGAGAGACGCCTGCAGTCGCCCCAACAGACACGACGGACACGACTCTATAACGGTACAGAACTGCGCTTGTCGACTGAGAGACAGTGCCGCTAGTGCGTCATCGCTCTGGGCGTTTTGTTTATCAAGAACTGTCATCAGCGAATGGATCTCCCCATGTTCTTGTCCAAACATTCAAAATGGCGTTAAGGCTAACAACTTTCACATTTTCCGCTGTTCGTTTCCGACAGTTCGCCGCGGCATAGCTCAGGCGGTTAGTCATTGCTTCCCATCGCGGCCCGTCGGGTTCGAGCCTGGGTCTGGTCATGTGGGATTTGCGGCGGACAAAGTGGCACTGGGGCAGGTTTTCTCCGAGTACTGGCTGTTTCAAAATGGTATGAAATTGCTATATATCCGCAACT
This sequence comes from Cryptotermes secundus, assembly GCF_002891405.2. NCBI lineage: Eukaryota > Metazoa > Arthropoda > Insecta > Blattodea > Kalotermitidae > Cryptotermes > Cryptotermes secundus. The sequence goes on from NW_019723311.1 coordinate 177,713, forward strand.
ACAAACCGTCAATGAATGAAACCCTTACCACTTGAAAGGGTGAGGGATAGAGTTTCAAAAGATTACCGCCAGATGCCTCTATCAGCGCATTTCCTAAATGCATCACTGCCTCAACATTAGATAGGGCGCATGGGGCCCCAAGACTTGGCACTGCAGTTTTGGCCCCTAAGATCTCCAGATCCTGCGTCTTTTCCCTGTGGGGATATGTCAAAGACCGTGTTTTTGTGTCACCATTAGCGACTAACCTGAATGACCTCAAAAAGAGAAAAACGGCAACGGTGACTTTAGTGGAAGAAGACACTTTGAGAGGCGTTTGGGATGAATTCAGCTGTCGTCTTCACGTTGTCCGTGCAGGAGGTGGAGGGCACATAGATTATTTATATAAAAAAAAAAGTTAACGGAACTTAATAACTTATTAGACCGTTTGTAACCTTTCCTGTAATTGTAGCATGTTGCCATAGTGAAATATACGGCTCTGAAATTTGGTCCATTTTGAAAGAAGGTGTACTTCGGTTTCCCCTGCCGGTCTACATTCCACCATTGCTCCACAGTCACCATCGTCTATCATCAGGGGCTGATATAATAGGCCAATATTTGCCGCAGTACCAAGTGGACTCAGTCTCACCCCACTAAGAATAATAATAATGAAAAAAATAAGAATGCATATTCAGTTATTCGAACTCAGTAGAAGGAATGTCGTCTGATCTTTTCTATGCTTTCTTCTCGGACCTAATGATTTTCCTTGGAAGAATTTTAATACGTTTCGAAGCGATTTATCATAGGAGAACCAATCGATTCACATATATCGATACAAAGAGAAGGGGATTGTTTGGTGCAACAGTGTTCCAAACTTCCTGCAGATGTTCTCTATACGATATAATCGTAGTGATTCTTAGTGAAATTATAGTATCACAGTGCACAGGTAGAGCATTGCGTGCAATCGTTGCAGGGCGTGATACTTCTGCCGGTAGAGGAAGTGCCGACAACAGAGATCCATCGTCATTTCAATGAATAAGTGTTACTTAGAAGAGATTCTTCAACCTATACTTTGTATTTTCACGGCGTTTTTATGATTGGATTGTATGCAAATCAGAGCACCTTGAATTCTCCAAATTAATACGCATGTAAATAGAATTCGTTAACAACTTTTCGTCCAGGACATGTTATACGCTTATGTTGTCACATCTGTGTTTAAGTGAGTTTATATCGCTCTTGAAAACTTCAGAACAAAGTGAAGGATTCTGATTAAGTAAGTTTTGAGNCTGATTAAATTTAGTATGAATTTTACCCTTTATTATTTCGGTTTCCGTTAACGCAATCAATGTACAGATGTAACACGTTCTGCGCTTTGAACAGATAGGTTAAACGCATAATACCTGACGGAGGCTGAAAGGCTGGAACATGGCGTAAACTTCTGACATATATAGCCTGTGGTGACGCAAACCAAAATGATAACTATAATACAATACAAAATGACACTACGATATAATATTTCGAATATTTTGTTGCTTGATTTATAATTTTGAACCCATTATAATGGGTTCAAAATTATAAATCAAGCAACAAAATTTACTGATAATTATCAGTAACACGAACACTATTGCTTTGCAAACCTGTAGGCGTATTTACTGCAGTTTATTTGAAGTCACGTTTTCCATCAACCTAACTTGAGTCAGTGACAGTCACACCCACTTGCTACACAACGCAATGGACGCACAGGTGAACTTCCTGTTTCCCGGTTAATTAAATGGTACCTAATGAAGGCACTCGCATCTCAACACGAATGTGTGTTGGCCCCTGTTGTTAGAAATTTCGCACAATGAGTTTTAAAAACCTGTGCTGAGGTTAGAAGGAACCGGGATAACTCTGTCGGTATAGCTATGGGCCGGATGGTCGAAGTTCGATTCCTAGCAGAGGCAAGAGACCGTCTCTGGTGGCCATCCAGCCTCCTATGCAATAGGTATCGGGGGGTATTTCCCCGGAAGTGAAGAGGCCGCGGAGTGAAGCTGACCACTCACCTATAGTACAATGGTCAAGATTGGTGGAGCTATACAACTGCTTCCCTATATGTCTGCGTGGGGTGGTGCTTAATTACTTATCGTATCAGATAATGAAATTACAGTGAAAGAAAAGTTTACTGTTCTTCCCAGAACTTGTTATTCATTTATTACCTAGAAAGTTTCACTCACTACAATTATCAAGAACTGATAGGCCACTCTAAAGAGGTTCAATTGCTAATCACTCTCACTGTTCAGTGAAAATAGACATCCCCCCCCCATTTGGCACTAGAGCCCCAGTGGGCCTAGGCCTACCTCCATGAACTTCTCCGTTCACTTCGGCTTTTCTAGATCCTACACATTCGGTAGGACTCCTTGGGCGGGTGATCAGCTCGTCGCAAGGCCTCTACCTGTACACAAACACAGAAAAACCACACACACATCCATGCCCTGAGTGGGATTGAAAATAGACATCAGTGTTAATTAATTATAACTAATTCTTCGTTTTCTGTCTGATACCTTGTTCGATTCTAGGACCGGATACCAGCTATCCGAAGACTTTTTTTTGGAAGTTGGGTAAAGTCCTTCTAAATAAATTGTGCGTTAAGTGCCCGAAACTAGGCCATGAATGTTTCCTTCAACATTCTTCCCTACTCACCTATCATACTTCTCTGTTTTCGCACTAGGCTGTCTTAGAGATTGAATCCCTTGGTACTTATTCCGCAAATGGACCTACTGCACCAGCCCCGGAAGACAGATCAGAGAAACAAAACGTTCTGCAGAATTATAATTAGCAAGGAAAACGGGAGTTATTGAAAAAACCTGCCTCAGTGCCAGTTTGTCCACCAGAAATCTCACATGAACTGATCTGGCACTGAACCCGCACCGCGGAGGTGAGAAACAGACGAATAACCGTCCGAGCTATACCAATAAATTGATTATTCGAGAATGACACAGCGACTTTTCGTCTGGTATACCAAAACATGCACCAATCTAGTACAATGCAAGAGTGGAATAACGTACTAAAACAGAGCCATATATTTTATTGCTAAGTGGCTGAATCGAGCCGGGATAGCTGAGTCAGTATAAAGACGGGCTGCGGGATAGATGGCCGGGGTTCGATTCCCGTCAGAGGGAAGATTCTTCTCTTCTCAATAGCTTACAGGCCGGCCCTAGGGCCCATCCATCCTCCTATACAATGGGGACTAGGGTCTCTTTCTCCGGGAATAAAGCGGGCGGGAGATGAAGCTACCCTACCACTCAACTCCATCTGGTTCCGGGGTCAAGAATGTTGGAGCTATACCTCCACTCCCCAATATATCTTCATGGCATAATACTTAATTGATTAATTACAGGGACAACTTTACTATTAAAAATGACCGAATATATCTATTTAACGAAATTCCTTCAACTGCATTGGTTATATGGAGGCGAATGATATAATGATTGTAATTATTGGAGAGAATGTGGAAGAAAGTAGTCGTGGATTACTTTAAGGGCTACACAGGTATTTGCCTGTATGGACTGTGGAGAACCACAAGAGCTTCAGTCAAAATAGCAGGTTTATATGTCGAGATTTGAACGTGGATCATTCACTTCAATGTTGGTGTGAACTCTACGTTGTGTGTTAATTAATACGCAACTCCATGTATATAGATTTTGCAGCGTGTTAATTTTACTTAATTTATACAACATATTTAATTCTACAGTGTTACGTAACACGTTAATGTTTAAAGTACACGCCGGGTCATAATGGACCCATTAGCAATATTACATGTTTGATATATAGTCTTTTATACTGTTAGATGTCTACATTATTTTTAATATCTTAAGGCCCGAAGGCGACGGTCGATCTCAGTGGTCACGTGGCCTAAGGATCGTAATGTCTTTGACTCTTCTAACACGGGTTCCAATGCCACTAGGGGCATGGATGTATGTCCTTGTTTCTTCTGTGTTTTTATTGTCCACTGTAAGTAGACTACTTATGTTAGGACCTATCACCCGCTCAAAGAGTCCTACCAAGTGTACGAAAAGATTCAGAAACTAATTCTTGATTGGAACGCGCTAGAGATCCTGATGCCGGAAGCTGAAGGAAAAAATGACGCTGACACTATGGTGTCGATATATATTGCCCATTTTGTGAAAAAATGCGGAGAAATTACGTTGTGTCATTATGTATTTTCCGGTCTAGAAAATCGAGATTAACGGCAGTGAGGATCCGTTGCGCTGACCACATGACACCCTCTGTCCACAAAAATTGACACTGACTTCGACGACAAGCGGCGGACGCTCGGTCGGTATAGTTCGCTTGTGGACTACAGGCCACGGAGTTTGATTATGTATTTATGTTTCATAGGTCAGTAAGTCATTTAGATGTTCAGATGTTTAGATGTTTTTTTGTTTGTAACAGCGTTTAAGAAGTCGGTTAGTAAATCAGCTAGTCAGCTGTTTAGTTGGCTAAGACTGTGGTCGTCTGGACTGTGGAATCCTGTCGTTTCGGAAGAACCTGCATTTATCTTCATGTATGAGATGAAGGCATCAGATTTTGCCGAAACGTTGGTAACGGCTTATAAAATTACACGGTGTCACGGCCCAGAAGAAAATAAACTTAATTTTCACTGCCACGATTACTTCAGATCTTAGCTGGTTAAGTGATTAAGCAGTTAGGCAGTTACTGATTCAATCAACAATTAATCGATTANGTACAAGGTGTCACGGTCCAGAAGAAAATAAACTTAATTTTCACTGCCACGATAACTTCAGATCTTAGCTGGTTAAGTGATTAAATGGTTAAGCAGTTAGGCAGTTACTGATTCAATCAACAATTAATCGATTAGTCATGTATAAGAGTAAAGCTATCACTGTAACAAGTCATTGAGGCCCATTGGACTGTGAGACGTCGAGGCTACCACATTTTCTAGACAGTCGGCTCACAGATGGCAGTGAGCGCCTGCCGCCCTTAACCCCCCAAGAAGATTCATAGTACTCATTTATGTTAGAGGCTCAGTCGACCCCAGGGCCATAGTGCGGCTGGAAGGATTAGGTCCATTGAAAAAAATCCAATGACCTCATCGGGATTCGAAACCGCAAGCTTCCAGCTTGTAGCATAGTGCCTCAAGCAACTACGCTACGGCGTACCCCGATCGGTTAATCATGTGCTATTGTTAATTAAGCGGTCAATAAAATACTTAGGTCCATGGCTGTTGTGTTTCGGGTCGCACAATACAGGGCCTACCTCCTCGTATTACACGTGAAACTGCAAAAACAAATCGAGGTTTAATTTCTTCAAAGTTGTACGCAAACGTTTCGAATTGGTATCTACTTCCTGGTTTGAATTTCCGTATTGAGCAACATGGTTACGCAATTAAAAGTTAAAGCTTCTCCCGCTGAAGCATCACGGCCTGCAACAAACAACGCGAAGCATGCAATTTCTTAATTGTCTTCATAGAATACGAAGTTAGTGAAGTATTTGAACAAATTTCTGCCTCATAGTAACGAAGCTTATTATGACGTTTGCATTATGTCTGTCTGTCTGTGCATTAGCACCTATCGCCCTCCACCCGAACTCTTCATCTTAATCGATAGACAAGCATTATTACATGATTCGATTTAAACAGTAATATTAGTGGTAATTTGTGAGATAAATGAAAATGACTGGCAGTGTTTATCCCAGTGAGCTGCACTTACTTTTCCTTTCTGTTCTTGTCTATACGACCGAGAATAAAAGAAAATTTCAGTACGGATAGATGTTAAAAAAAAAAAAGTAAATGGATCCCTGTAACAGGCCGTGGAGGCCCACAGGGTTGTGAGACGTCGAGGCTCCCACATTATTTAGACAATAGGCTCACAGATGGCGGTGAGTTTGTCAACCTTGCGAGCCGGCCGCCCTTTATCTCCCAGGAAGATTCTTGGTACTCATTTCTGTTAGAGGCTGAGTCGACCCCAGGGACAATAATGCGGCTGGCAGGAAAATTGAAAAAAATCCACCTCATCGGGATTCGATCCCGCAACCTTCCGGCTTTTAGTATAATGTCTCAACCAAATACGCTACCGCGTGTCCCCGGAAAGACGATTCACAGATCAATATCCGAATGTGGAACCTACCACATAACTGCGTAATGAGGAGCTCCATAACTTGTAGTCTTCTCAGAGTATAATTAGAATGATCAAGTCAAGGAGGATGAGGTGGGCAGGGCATGTGGCACGAATGGGGAGAAGAGGAATGCATGTAGGATATTGGTGGGAAAGCCGGAAGGAAGGAGACCACTGGGAAAACCAAGGCGTAGGTGGGTGGATAATATTAGAATGGATGTCAGAGGGATAGGATGGGATGGTATTGATTGGATTGATCTGGCTCAGACTAGAGACCGCTGGAGAGCTCTTGTGAACACGGTAATGTACCTTCGGGTTTCATAAAATGCTGTGAATTTCTTCAGTAGCTGCACAATTGACAGTTTCTCAAGAAGGGCTCAGCTCCATGAGCTGTAGCGCAAATGGTTGAGGTACTATGCTACAAGCCATAAGGTCGCCGGTTCAATTCCCGATGAGACAGTAGGATTCTTTCAATTGACCTAATCCTTCCATCCGTAATATGGCCCTGGGTTCGACTCAGTCTCTAACAGAAATGAGTACCAGGAATCTTCCTGGGAGTAAAGGGCGGCCGGCGCGTGAGGCTGACAACCTCACCGCCATCTGTGAAACGATTGTCTAGAAAATGTGGGAGCCTCGACGTCTCACAACTCTATGGGCCTCGCCGGTCTGTTACGGGGATAACCCTTTCTTTACTAACAATAATTAAGAGATGTAGACTTTTAGTCGGAAAACTTGAAGGGCAGATAACCACTCGGGAGACCTAGACTAGATGGGAAGTAATACTAAAACGGATCTTGGAGAAATAGGTTATGAAGTTGTGGCATAAAGGAAATAAGGGCAGGCTCAAATGACGGTCTTATATAAACACTGTATCAAACGTTCGGTTTCCACACGAGAAGAGGAATTTCGTAGCTGGCTAAATAAATATCACCTTTTCAAGAAATACTTCTACCACGCAGTAAGTAAATAGCTAATTAATGAATACAGGGATATATGCCTGTAAGACTGAATCGGAAAATCCGAGAAGGCTGATGCCCCAGCTTGAAGAACGCCCATTGTAAATGCCTTGTTCACATCAATTCATGACGTGTTACATCAGGCGCCTCTCAGCAGAGTGTGTCACTTTGCGGCTCCACATTATCGTGTATCAGAGTAAATTATGTTACGAATTCAGCCCTGTTTACCAGGCGAACACAGGGTCCGTGTGTTATATACTTAGATGATTTAGATACATGAAGGGTATTCGCTGGGATTATGATTGTATTCTACAGTTCAGGTAGAATCGGTTATCCTGACTTAAATATTTTGTGGTTTTCCTCAATACCACCAGAACATTTCAGGGATAGTGTCTACTACAACGCATTCTTTACTCATCACTGCCGGCTTATTCGCGCCCGATTAAATCTTCATAAGCTTAACAGTTGTTTCTTTGGTCATGTGACGACTTTTTCTCAGACGTATAGGTTATGGTGTCACTAGAATGGTGATAGAGAATGTTTATTTATTTTGTGTATGTTTTTGTAGACACACAGTCAGTAGCTCAGAGTATAAGGCACCGAATGATACAAAGATGGATGAATTACGGATTGGAAAACATTTGGAGGGAAAGTGTCGTGGTATAATTTGAGATATCCCATTATTTACTTGGAAGGGCTGAGAAACACCATGTGAGATATCCAAGATACAATTTGCCTTGAAACACTAAAGTAACCACAGAATACTACAGTTAGGACTACTAGTTTCTGGGAAGAGATGAACGCAGGACCTCCACAATAAAATGCTTGACCACAACTCACTCTAAAGCGATGTTTGGTATGCGAGTAATGTTAAAGATCTGGGAGAAAGCGGTCATGACACGCTTTAAGGTACTATCCTAGCATTTTCCAGGAGTACATGAGAAAGACCACGAAAAATATCTAATGGAGAATCGGAACCGCGACATTCTAATACAAAACGAGCGCACTAATCACTTAACAGAGATTCGGGGCTTTCCTGGTATGGAGCAGCAGTGTTAAACATTCAAACGCAACCAGATCTATATCTGATAAGGTGCAGTGACAATTAATTAACCGAAACCCAGGTCATATTTGTTAAGAAGTACGAGTTCTGATTACTTAACCGCGACCCACGGCATATTTGATAAGCAGGATTTCTGTACGCTTGACAGTAACCCGAGACACCTTTTATAAGAAGCAGGAGTGATAGTCACTTAATCGCAACCACTTTACGTATGCCTATTGAAAGGGGTAAAAATAAAGAGTAACATTATTCCCTGTTCTGTGAAGAACCGTTAAGTGGGCAAAATACAATTCAGATTTGCTATAATCCAAGCTTACACAAATCCAAATTAAATTCAAACCAAAAGTAAATTTTGTTAAGTAAAAGAACATGAAGTAGTAATTTTATACGCATTTTTTCCCCATTACTTTGTTCTTATTGGCGTTATAATATTTTTTCTATTACGCATAGATGTCTTAGTCACCGGGATGCAGTAAAAATTAAAATAATCGTGAAAATTTTTCATGCAATTTTAATTATTTTGTCCTTGCATGCGAAATGCCGTATTACTTCGAATATAACACGTCCTCGAATTTAAGATACTTTTGAATGTTGGTTTTAAGGGGAAAAAATTAGAAAGGTGCACGTTCCTCTAATTTAAGACGCATCTCAATTTTTTGATGGGGAAAAAAATGTGTGTAAAATGTGCGTCTTATATTCGAAGTAATACGGTATTTTAAAAAATAAGTAGAAAGGGCGTTCGTATTTTAATAATCATGTTAACATTAGGACCACCATCCCAGTGTTCAACATGGTCTCCATATGCCCACTTTGCATGCGAAAGTCCCTGGTCGAGGTACAGTCAAGCTTGCGTAACATTGTGCTGTAAACTGCCTACTCATGATGATAAGGATCTTCATACAGACAGGTTCAATATTAATAAAGTGACCCTTTCAGTACTGGCATATCTAAATGAAATTTAAAAATTCAGTTCTACCTCAGAGAAAACATAAGGGAGTCACACTAGGAACACCAACTAGTCTCTGCCGTTTAGACAAATAATAGATTTTCTTTTGATGAGAACAGCAGGAAGCGCATAAACAAATGGTATAGGCAATATTCAGCGGGTTAAAATATAGTCATTTTTTAAATGGGTAAAAACTTTCATTATCCGAAATTTTGTTTCCCAGCAGAATCTGTGGTCCCTAGAGGGCGAGCACCCTGAATGCCAGATATGGTGTATGGTCCAAATTTGTAGACTGAGGGCCCACGGAGCCTCTGGAAAATTAGTTCCGGAGACCTTTAGAATATCTGGACTATAAATAACTGTGGGGGGGGGGTTTACACATATGAGGGGAAGCTTATCCGTAAAATCATGAAATGGCAGCCCAGTCTAGTAAGTGAGGTTAGCTCTTTCTAAGGGACCCAACTGAGCAGGTGTGTTCCCCACCTCCTCACCTGAGGACGGAAATAGATACATTTTCCGAAACGCGGTGTTTCCTGTTTTATAGAATAACGGACGATGGACAGAGTCAAAAAACCAGTCATTCCGTGACCGGACTTATTGGCTGTCTACTGGCCATTTGTGTGAAGGGTTTCATTGGGTTCCGAATATCGAAAGAAGCACAAGTCTGGAGATACAGGCAATTTAATCGTAAGTACTTTGCGAATATAAGAGAGGGTTCCGGATATTTGACGCAGGTGCAAAAATAAAATATAAAAGTTGAGGTTTTCACAGCGGTAAAGATTCAGAATGTAATTATCTGGGTTACAATAACCGTGAAGTCTGGTAGGTGAGTACCAACGTTTAGGAGGAACTTGCTTCCTCCATCTTCAGAGTCGACTTCTTGCATAGATCTTTGTATGTCGTACAGTAACACACAATATATATATATATATGGGCCACGCCATAGCTCAAGCGGTTAGTCGCTGGCTTCCCACCGCGGCGGCTCGTGTTCGATCCCGGGTCTGGTCAAGTGGAATTTGTGGTGGACAAAGTGGCGCTGGGGCAAGTTTTCTCCGAGTACTTCGGTTTCCCCTGCCAATCTTCATTCCACCAATTCCTCCACAATCACCCTCACCCATCATCTGGGGCTGGTACAATAGGCCAGAAGTGGCCGCAGTACAAGGGACTTAGTCCCAGCCCACTAGCAATAAAAAACTATAAAAAACACACGATATAAAGTATGCATGTGTGTATGTGTATGTATATACGTGCATAGTGCCCAGTACTACAGCACACTAATTCTAAGCATGTTAGCTGAAGTGGTAATACTTCTGGTATTCGGGATCGTTTCGAATCTCACCCGGGAAATGGACTATTCCGCTTTTTTTTTTCATTATCTTCAGTGCCTCTAGGCAAATGCCGTTATATAACCTTAAATGATGACGCGGAATTTTCAGGTCATTTTTCACTGGCATAAAACTATTGGACGCTATTTAACCTGAGCTACTGAAATCGTCAGTAAATAAATTACAAACTAAAATAAGTAAAAACTTAATTCCAGAAGAATTATGTAGTCTAAAATGAGTCTTGAATAGGAAAAAAAAACACCATCAGACAAATATTGTTCTAGTCAAGAAATCATAATGTCAGTTCATTGAATTTGCCGCTAAATGAACTCGTAAAGGGGGTTAGTGCAAAATAAGGTCACAGAAAAAAACAAGGAGTACTAAATTTGGCGAAGGACAAGGAATAAAAGTTTCTGGCCTGCGGAATTACAGAGGAAACATTCTACACCCAGTAGAACTACTTTTTAGACCGCAGTCACAATTTTGGTTGTGTCTGAAGTTTCTCCGTAATAGCTTTGAAACTCGACTAACTACATGAAACACGGCCATTCTTGGGAAGCTGATAGAAGCTCATCTGATCAAGGAATCCCTTGGCTTCCATGGAACCCGAAGGTTCATTACCGTGTCGATAACAGCATGCAAATGCTCCTTACCTCCGACGGTGAAGTTCAAATTGAAGTTGCTGCTGTTTCCAGCCGAGCATATCACAGTGCCAAAAATGTTTTAATCAACTCAAATTTTTTGAAAGTTCAACGAACATTCAAGGTGAATCAATTATAAACACAACCGACCATTAAATTGGTGAGTTCAAAAACCTGGCATAGGCTATAATATTACATAAATCTTAATCGTATGCATCCTGTTATGTGTTATAAACAAGGTACTTAAAATGTAAACGAAAGTATGCAGTCTGCACAACAATATTCTGTATTTAAAAACAAAGTAGACACTATCGTATTAACATTTGTTTTTATTGACGCTACGTGTTTCGACCCTTATACTAGGTGATCATCAGGCGTACAATGATACCAGACTCAGTTGTTGAATTGCGTCTAACAATTTGCATCTAATTCTTCAATAAGGATCCTTATTGTGCACTTGAATGTTTGGGTTTTCGTTAAGTTCACTAAATATTTGCATGCGAATAGTCGGATGTTGGCTTCCTGTCTCTTTCCGTAATCGCGCTTATTTTTCTGCCTTATCTGAAATTTAAACAGTATCATTAAATAACGTAAGAAACAACAATCTTAAGCCCGTTTGTTTTTATTATGAACTTCACCTTCAGGTAATGCATTCGGTTTTACAAACATCATTGACCTCGATATAAGCAGCATATTTTAAGATATCAATTATCGTTCAAGTTTTTGACAGAATTATATTTGCTGCTTGTAACGTTCTCACATATTGTTAGAATAATAAAGTGTGAAGGATTACACAAAATGCGTTAGGACAACATTTTTAACTATGACTTTCACAAGATGGCTCTGTTACATGGTGTTTGTTATTTAATTGCATACTCTAATTCCCGCTACCACGTTGACTTGATGGGATGTTTGCGTGCCCTGATCACTCGGAGAGCCGTGCTGGTATGGAACTTAAGATCTTGTTAGAGCCATCCATGCCAGACAGGTTGACGGCTAAGGTGCCTAACGAAAGGTAGCCCTAGGTTTTCCAGGTTGGGAGATTTGGCGTGAGGCTGAGAACCTCATCTCGTACAACAGTGTGTGCTATGAAACAATGGGCATCCATTGCAAAGGACGTCAATGTTCTTGGAGGACCGTAGAACTAAAGAGTATCTAAGAAGTCTTATTAATTTCGTCATAAATACTGCTCTTATTTCTTATTGTTTCCAAGTACATATTTTTTCACATTTGCAGAAAATTAATTTGTTGTCCTTATGTTATGATTTTGTCCTTCATTCTAGTAACGAGTAATGAGAATTTATTCCGTTCTCATTGTCCTTTATTTCCGAACCAGTATCTTTATTGACTTTCAAAAGACGCTCTGGGTTCAGTGTCGTATATATGTTGTGGCCTAATAAATTAACATCCTCAATACAGATAGGTAACTACAGTATGTGTTCCAAGTAACTTCAAACTCTCCCGCTCTTCCGTGAATTTCCTAATGACATATTAATATTGTAGCGTGTTTTGTGTGTCACGCTACAAATAAGTTCACGCCGTCGTTTGGCATAGCGAGTTTATTCTGTTCGCTCACTTACACACACTTTACAGGCATTTTCACTTGCAGTGTCACAATCACTGCTTACAATAACTCGGCGATGCTGGACTATCTCTTCTGGCGGTTATCCCAAGACTGACTTCCAAGATGACTCGATCACGACTGGCTTCTTAGCTGGCTCGATGAAGACTTTCTTCCCTGGAGGCTCGGTCACGACTGAAGATTTCTCGTCGAAACTGGGCTTTTATAACCTTGGCCGTTGTTAGGCAACGAACCCTTTGTTATAACCATGGAGACTCCTGTTAGAACTACAATGGAGCAATTGTCTCCTCTGTAACGGTCTATTCTAGCGTTTCCATAGCAGTGACTCTTCTGGATTGCAAACACGTTACAATATCATTATAGGCGGGAAAGAAGGCGGGAACAACATGCTTCTCGTTTCATGAGGTTCTTCGCACGTAAGAGCTGAAGGGATATAGGAAAAGATTATCCAGAAAATCCAGCTGTCGAATTCGAGTCACTTTTAAAATATTCTACAGTTACATTCTCAGCAAAGCTCCGACAAACAAAAATAACTTTCACCATCATATCACAAAGCAATGAAAGCCGCCGTATTGCAATTTCCGTTTCACATTTGATATTGGGCCAAAACTCTCAAGGATTCATGAGGAATGGCTTTGCAAATTGACATTCAGAATTAATATATAAATACAAAATACAATTAGTATATTGCTAACACTTGCGTGCCCGTGGAGAGAAGTCTGCACTGCATTGTTCGTGCTGATTACTTTCATTTAACGTCTCTCTCACATGTAGCTTCTGTGCCCTTCAGAATAATTTCCATTGCACGGGTACTGTGAAAATGTGTAAACATTGTTTTCACTTTTCCATGTTCTTTTCTTATGGGGGGAAAGAACGGGGAAACAAAATGGCATGAATTCGAACCCATGCATGGAACGGTTACACTACCAACTTTTCCGAATTCTCCTTCCTAAAATGAATAAGGTTTGTATTTATACTTATCCGCTATTATAATTAATTTTCGAGATACAAGGCGTGACGGACAGACGAGCGAATGGACGCTGTAAATTGCATGTAGACCTACAGATATTCGCCTCTCATACACAGACACAAGTTCTGATTTGGCATGTTCTCAAGATGGCTGATTTCTACATTAACATAGCTGGCAGCTTGCCTGTTACGTTTCTATCTTCTTTTTCTCCCTCTTTATTTTCCTTTCAGTCCTTCTCTCTTTCATTCGGCCTAACATGTGGCGAGTTTATTTGACAGCTCCAACTGAGCTTTCGTCTCACATTAAGGAAAAAGTTCTGCATTGAGTAGGATCTCTTTTGAGACCCCAATCTGAGCATATCATCCACATAAAAAAACTAAGGCTTGCAATCCTGTCTTTATTAGTTATGCCTTTATGTAGAAGTTATTGTTGTTAGTAGTTACGGGTAGGACCACCAGGCAGCAATAAGAAGTACTTATGCTTCAGTCAGCATTGCAGTCTTAACCTTCGCCGAAAACAAATTTCCATTCTTGATGACTTATATAATCAGGGAAATCGTGATTTAACATGTAATAGTGGTTCATGAAGAAGTTTTCTGCAGATGCTGTAGCTACAGATGGAATATTTCGAGCACATTTGCTTTTTAAATAATTCAGAATCTTGTACAGATGCTTGTTAATATAGGGAAATTCGCAATATGTAGGTACACTAGAATAGTGGAGCGTGTGGTGGCAATGTCGAAGTAATAAATATTAGAGAAATTTATAAGATGTCCGTAGCCTTTATTTTGTGTCTGAGGTCCTAGTCACTCAAAGTTGTGACGGGAAGGAATGTTGCCTGTCTCTTTTGTTTAGTGGTGAACTGAAGTATATCTATCGTGTTGCTCTGTTGCTGGTTGAAGAAGATGAAGAAAAGATTTGTACTTCTGAGAAAGTTTATATTAATAGACTACTTTCTCAAAATAGTTTCCCTAAATGGCAGCACCGGTTAGTACGTTTAATGTCTTTTTTTTTTATTGCTAGTGGGGTGGGACTAAGTCCCTTGTACTGCGGCCACTTCTGGCCTATTCTACCAGCCAGGCATTCCAACAATCCGTCTGCCTGCCTTCGTCGAAAGCAAAGGGAACTAATTTTTCATAACTAATTAGTCTTTGCATTTATGGGCGTTTCATATATTGTTCCACAGCAAGTGTTGAACATGTTATGCAGCGTCTGGTGAAATGTGGGAATGAAGATTATTAAGTGATTAAGAAATTAAGGAAGCAGTTATACGCATTTCGAAGTTCAGGATTTAAGGGTGCAAACATGTAATCCGCCTGCTTTCCACACTGAGGTATAAGAAAATCTGCCACCCCTCTTCCCTCCCGCAATTCCGTTTGAACAGACAGACGGATTTTCATGCAACTTGGTATAAACACCATGTCTTAAGGGACCACCCAGCATTATAATTTTTCTAAATTTCCTTCTATCAGTATTAACATATATCAGCCTTACAGATTTCATAGGTGAGACGACAATAATGCCACTGTAATTTGATGGAGTGACATATCTTCGAAAAACATGAAACTTTTATTAAAATGTATTTTTGTGGAATGTGAAACAGCAAGATTGCTACCATGTGAAATCTATATTTAGCTTCTCTCTCGATAGCGATGAGATTGGTGTAGCTATGCATGCCTAATTCTGTATGGAGAGAGATTATAGACATATCTATTTAGCATACAACATTTTTATGAGGTTTGTGAAGGTAACTCTGAATATTGTATGCGTTAACAATGGCAAAGTGTCATATGCATTTAAATTTTGTTTTTCATTTGTGTTTAAATGTGTGTATGTGGGGGGGGAGGTTACTGTTATTAACTGCAATCCATCTTTTATTTAATTTATGCACTGAATGTGCACTGTAACCGAACCATTGAAATCCTTCCNCACGCAGATTAATATGTATGTTCCCTTGGTTTCCGATTCTTCAATCAGCTTCATGGCTGTTCATTCGCTGCTCTAACATTAACTGAGTTAAATAAACGCTGGGTTAATATGCATTTAGCAACTTTGATTATATGCTCCAATTTACTTTACATTATAACTTTATTAGTTATATGGACTTGCGTTATAATTGATGGAAAGGAAGCACACCAAGGAAAATCATGACATTCGATCTCGCAGTTTGTTTCTCGGACTTGATACGAAACAGAAATTTAATCCAATCGGCCATGATGCTGGAACGCCTTTACAGGGAAACCGTATTCGGCTACGAGGAATCTGTCATTACAGAAACTCACTCTGATGCAATTGCGTGTCTCCCCTCTGATCAAGTAAATGGAAGTCCTGCAATAGGCTCTGCAGTCTCGCAATAGGCCTACTATGTACGTTACGTCGCAGTTTCTAATCGTTCAAAACACAAGGTTGAACGCAGAACCCACAATTCCGAAATATAAATGTCGGACCCCCGTTCTATTCAAGGGCACACATCTTACAGGTCGAGAGTATATTGAATATATTTATGCAAACTAATACCGAAGAGACTTGAAGTGACAGGAGGTTGGAGAAGACTACATAATGAGGAGCTTCATAACTTGTACTTTTCTCCAAGTATACTTAGAATGATCAAGTCAAGGAGGATGAGGTGGGCAGGGCATGTAAGACGAATGGGAGAGAGGAGAAATGCATATAGGATATTGGTGGGAAAGCCGGAAGGAAGGAGACCACAGGGAAGACCGAGGTGTAGGTGGGTGGACAATATTAAAATGGATCTCAGTGAGATAGAATGGGGTGATATAGATTGGATTGATCTAGAACAGGATAAGGACCAGTGGAGGGCTCTTGTGAACACGGTAATGAACCTGCGGGTTCCATAAAATACTGGGAAGTCCTTGAGGAGCTGCACAATTGGCAGCATCTCAAGAAGGGCTCAGCTCCATGAGTGAGTGAGTGAAACTACTGTGGGATGTGATATGAAGAGACAACCACTAGTTAAACGGTCCTATAGTATTTATTGTAGTTGCACAGTATACACAGACGAACTTGCGTTTGAAGAATTGAAGAATAATAATAACAATAATGAACACACTGAACCAGAATTATAGAACTGGAGAATTATAGAATTATAGAAATATTTCTTTCATCACGAGGTAAGAACGCAGATTGAGGAATTTTCACCAAATATTATCAAGGGTATAAAGGAGACTGAGATGG